>NC_058521.1:298938098-298965598 GCF_904849725.1 Hordeum vulgare subsp. vulgare | reverse complement strand
TACCTGAGTCTGGCACACTTTCCAGAGCACTTTTTAGGCCAACATTTCGAGGGGTGAAAAAAACTTCCCTATCATTTTGTTAGGCTTTTTAGAGAGTTTTGAGACACTCGCCATCATAGTGATTTTTGTCCCAATTTTTGACCGTCGCAGCCCCGAATTGCTCCAGAAAAAAAATTGGTCAACAAAAAATTCCGTGCATATCCTGTTCTTGGTCCTTGGGAAGAGTTTTGAGACACTCGCCGTTATAGTGATTTTCTGAAATAAGTGCAAAAAACCGCAAAAAAATAAAAAAAATAAAAAAAATAGAAAACAATCAGAGTGGATCTTCCCTTTATTATGTGTCGTCGTGACTTCGTTGGTGTTCTAGGCTCGCGTCTCTAGTAAGGTCTAGCCTAGGACCAGCACGGTATCGTCGTTGAGCGTCTTTTGGACTTTGCATCACGGAACTGATTATTGTTGACCCTTCTTGCTACCATATTATAAGCCATCCTGCTCCACATACATCTACATCATGTGTTTGACACCACCTGACAATTTCTCTATCCAAGCTTTGAGAGTTTTGACTACACTGGTTGCCGATCGCCACCTGCTGCTGTGTAAGAATTGGTAAGAAATTGAGATTTTCTTGACAGATTTGTGACACACCACCACTTCTTAGTAGTCTGTAGGTTCATATTCTGTTGTGTTCCTATTGCTCGTAACCATGCCAGGATCACATGGCTAGGAGATCGACTGGGAGAACCTGACAAACCGGGAGCTCCATGATAAATTTCAGCAAATGATTCCTGGCCAGGTACATGATTTCGTGACCACGTTTGGAGAGGGCATGGACAAGCTCGAAGGTATGGAGAAGAAATTTGACACCAGGATGAACGCCAAGTTCAGTTACGTGCTTTCCCGTTTACCACCACGTGTTGCAGCTTATGTCCCTCTTTAACCACACCAACAACAACACCTACGAGCGCGACGTGTGCGTGTCGGCCAAGTTCAGAATTTTGGTCTTGTTCCTCCTACTACTACTACTGCTCCTCCTGCTGCTACTATCGAGGTTTCTGTGGCTGTGCAGAATGAGGTTTATGATGATGATTATGATGGTGATTACCATGTTGAGGGAGAGTTTGCTCCAGTTCAGCACCAGGAACAACAACCACCACGACAAGCCGTCGGTCGTCCACATGGATACAATCGCAATGGTAGGAATGCACCACGCCCTCATGTACGGGATCATGACCATCTCCCTAAACTTAAATTGAATATTCCTACTTCTGATGATCAATATGTTCCTGATATATCTCTTAATTGGGAGTTAGAAACACAGCAACGTTTTACATGCTTGCAATATCCTGAAGATAGACGTGTTGCTGTTGTTGTTTGTTCTATCACTAGTTTTGCTTGTGTTTGGTGGTCTGAATATTCTCGAATACATCATTCTAATATTCCAACTACTTGGGATGCTTTGGAAGCTGCTATGCGTACTCGTTGGGATCCACCATATTATCAACGTGAATTACTTCAAAGCTTGCAGCGTTTACAGCAACGTTTTACATGCTTGCAATGTCCTGAAGATAGACGTGTTGCTGTTGTTGTTTGTTCTATCACTAGTTTTGCTTGTGTTTGGTGGTCTGAATATTCTCGAATACATCATTCTAATATTCCAACTACTTGGGATGCTTTGGAAGCTGCTATGCGTACTCGTTGGGATCCACCATATTATCAACGTGAATTACTTGAAAACTTGTAGCATTTAAGACACAGAAAAAAGTCTGTAGAAGAATATTATCAGGAATTACGAACTGGAATGATTAGATGTGGTATTGTTGAGGACAATGAAGCTATGCTTGGACGTTTTATGGGTGGAATAAATAGAGATATTGAGACGATTCTAGAATATAAGGATTACAACACTATCACTCGTTTATTCCATCTTTCTTGCAAAGCTGAACGTGAAGTGCAGGATCGACAGGCATTGGCGAGAACTAATTTTATGCAGGTCGCACTTCCTCATGGATGCCACGAACCACATCTACTTACACATGTCCTCCTGCATCAGCACCGCCTACTTCAGCCGCCAATTGCACCAGAGATACGAGGAAACAAGCCCTGCACTACCCTTCGCCAATACCACACCTTCCGGGCCCACGTAGAGCTTTTCTTCATCCATGAGGTTATTTGTCGTCGTTGTAAGGGTGGAGGTAATTATGCGAGAGTGTGCCCATCCAAGTGCGTGATGATTATTACTGAGGATGGTGGATATGAATCCGCTAGTGATTATGAAGAGGAGACTCTAGCTCGTGTTAAGGCACGACGTTGTGCACGTTTGTAGTCGGATCATCAAAGTCGTCTCCACCAAATCTGTATCTATCATCTCACCGAAAGATCGGGACACCCTCGCCGTTATGAAGGACCACTCCTCTCTATCAAGTGGTAACAGTTTTCAGGTTGCTCGGTGAGAATTTCCAGTTATCCCTAGATTAGATTTATTTTTCTTACCTATTACCCAAGAAAAACCACAAGAAATAGTTAGATCTAGTCATCCTTTGTCCAAGAGAATCTGAGCCTTTGCAGTTTTCTTTTTAGTGCTTGCATAGTTGAATTATCGGTTGCATTGTGGTGTCAAGTTGCTGGTCTTAGCGTCTAGTCTTTTAGAGGTTCGAGTTCTATTCACAAGTTGTCACGCAGCCACCTTACCATCTTCATTGCTGCTGCCATATACCACCACCACGCCGCCATCATCCCTTCAGTTGTCGCCCACCACCATTCATCAATATTCACCATGTGCTCCAATTGTTCATTTTCATTATCATACTTGAGGTCATTCGCAGAGTGTTTGATCCAATCTGCATCCTAATTGGTTGTTTGGAAGAAGATAAAAAAGTGAGAGCAAAAAAAAGAGAAAAAAGTGAGAAAAAACAGAGAGAGAAAAAAGTAAAAAAGTGAGAAAAAATTACTAATTTCGGATCTATCTAGAATCAATTCCCTATGTGAATTCGGATTGAAAACTCTTTTGTGCACTGGTCAGTAAAAGAGGTGTATCTTCTTCATACGAAGTCCGCTTTGGCTCCGCAAGTACTCAAATATAATCTATTGACGAGCCGCATCTGAATAGTTCATCAAGCTTGTTCAATATTGTAACCTCTAAATCGGCTTCTAAATAGGATTTTTTTTTCGCTCCGAACATCAGGAACATAGTTCATCAATATTTTGCAGGTCCATTCCCGAAAGTTTTGAGTCCTCATACAATCTCAGAATTGAGTGATTCTTTTTGCATTCAAAAGCTTGAGTCGGTAGCATTCTTGAGAAAAATATAAGAAATTTGACATCATGTTTTCAAGAGGGAAGTTGTAGAGATAGTTTTGGTTTATCCTGCTTGGGGGTCATTTATCATCACTATCTTTACTGACATTGTGATCTTCGCTTATATCTTCCTATCCAGAGCTACTTCATCTAATCCATTTCTACTATTTGTGCTTTGACGTGACCCCGTTTGTGTTCTAGGCTCACGTCTCTAGTACGGTCTAGCCTAGGACCAACACAGTACCGTCGTGAGCGTTTATTCAACATTGTATGTCTCTATTGATTATTGCTAATCTTTTACTACCATATATTATAAGCCTTCTCAGCTCCATATACATCTACATCGTGTGTTTGATGCTATCTGGCAATCGCTCTATCCAAGATTTGAGAGTTTTGATTACACCGATTGTCGATCACCACCTGCTAGTGGGTAAGAACTGGTAAGAATTTGTGATTGGCTTGATGGATTTGTGACACATCACCACCACCACCACCACCACCACTTCCCAGTAGTTCATAGGAACAATACTTTTGGATTTTTTTCTACTAGTCATGACAGGATCCAGAGTTGTCAATCCATGGTCTTCTTTGATCGTGGGAGATGTCCCACCAAAACAACAGTTACGAGAGGTGCATAGAGATCCAAATGCGCATGATGAGGTTAATGTTTTTATACCATCATTTAACGACTGTTTTAGACCTACTTTATATATTGAATGGGAATTTGAAATAAATTATATATTTGCTTCCCATAATTTTGCTGAAAATAAGAAAGTTAAGGTCGCGGTTGGTTATTTTACCGGTTATGCTTCAGTTTAGTGGAATGGATATTGTTGGTACACCCTTATTATGTACCTACTACTTGGGATTATTTGAAACTTGCCATGAGACACACATTCATTCCTGCTTATTATACTCGTGACATGATTAAGAAGTTACAACATTTAAAACAAGGTAGTGACACCGTAACAAAATATTATGATGATTTACGAATAACCTTGTAGCATTCCTCATTATAAGAAACTGAAGAATATTTTATGGATAGATTTTTCACGAGGATAAAACCATGATATTCAATAGATACTAATTCATGAAAAGTGTTATCCTATGGATTGTTTGTTTCGTCTTGCTTGCAAAGCTGAACAGGAAATAAAACAACGTGTTAACCCCAAGGAGAATGAGCTCAAGGTGCACATTCCAAGAGTTGATGCAATTGTTCCTTCCACTACTAGGCTTACTATGACATCCACATCAGTTGTTGTGACGACTACGTCACCTTCACCATGTGGCACATCACCACCGAGAATGCCTACATCACCTGAGTTTATCATAACAGGTAATGACAAAGGTACTGATCATCCATCTTCACATGAGTATGATGAATGGCTTGTAAATTTGAATGCACTCTGTGATGAGCCATCTATTACTTTGATCACACCACCTATTTTAGAGAACTACGTTGATGATTTGACTTTGCCATGTGATCAAACAACTATGATATGAAAAAAATTGAGTGCACCCATTGAATTAACTATTGCTGAGAAAGAACTATGTGAAAAAGGGAATAAATCAAATTTGGATCAAATATGTTTGAAAATAATTGTGCCAATGTTTAATCGTTTTAATATGACCTCCAATCTTGGTGATGATTCTATGTCAAATGACATGTTGCATGCTTGCTTATTTCAACCTGTTGTAGCATGTACATTTGAAACAATTCAATTTTCTTCACCAATGTTGGGATGGTTTAGTGATGAGCATTGTCAACCTTTTGATATAAATAAGGGCTTCACTTATATGTGCAAACTGAGTTGCAATATTTTCATGCATTCTACTTCTTATGATAATATTTTGGCATTATATTTCATAACATATGAAAGTTACTCATGTATACAGGTGTCATATGTGCAAAAACCAAGGGAAGTAAAAAATGGATGACATATACATATATAACATGTACACCTTGTGTCGGCGATGCTGGGTCGACACCTATGCGAATCAATGTGAAACCCTTGTGATCGTAGGGCGGGGAAATATCACGTCAAGAGAAGAGCTACCGATCAACACCCGGCAAGCATTTTTGACCAGGTTCGGGCCGCTTACTGATACGTCCATTTTGCATCATGTTTACAGGTTGATATTTATCGGTTCTTTGGCTGTTATTTCACTTCACGGTACTATTCTTATGCCGTTTCTCTCTTATTTTGCAAGGTTTACACGAAGAGGGAGAATACCGACAACTGGAATTCTGGCCTGAAGGTGGAGCAAAGTTGAGATACCTATTCTGCGCAACTCCAAACGCCGTAAAATCAACGGAGATTTTTTCCCAATATATAAAAAATACTGGGCCGAAGAAGTACCGGACAGGCACCAGGGGGTGCCCACAAGCCTGCACGGCGCGGCCACCCCCCTAGGCCGCGCCATGGGGGCTTGTGGGCAGCCCACTGGCCCACTGGCCCCCCTCTTTTGCTATATGGAGGGTTTTGTCTGTTGGAATTATGCCCTAGAGGCAATAATAAATATAGTTATTATTATAATTCCTGTATCAAGATAATCTTTTATTATCCATGCTATAATTGTATTGAATGAAGACTCATTTTCATGTGTGGATACATAGACGAAACACTGTCCCTAGCAAGCCTCTAGTTGGCTAGCCAGTTGATCAACGATAGTCAGTGTGTTCTGATTATGAACAAGGTGTTGTTGCTTGATAACTGGATCACGTCATTAGGAGAATCATGTGATGGACTAGACCCAAACTAATAGACGTAGCATGTTGATCATGTCATTTTATTGCTACCGTTTTCTGCGTGTCAAGTATTTATTCCTATGACCATGAGATCATATAACTTACTAAAACCGGAGGAATAATTTGTGTGTATCAAACGTCGCAACGTAACTGGGTGACTATAAAGATGCTCTACAGGTATCTCCGAAGGTGTTCGTTAAGTTCGTATGGATCGAGACTGGGATTTGTCACTCCGTGTGACGGAGAGGTATCTCGGGGCCCACTCGGTAATACAACATCACACACAAGCCTTGCAAGCAATGTGACTTAGTGTAAGTTGCGGGATCTTGTATTACGGAACGAGTAAAGAGACTTGCCGGTCAACGAGATTGAAATAGGTATACGGATACTGATGATCGAATCTCGGGCAAGTAACATACCGAAGGACAAAGGGAATGACATACGAGATTATATGAATCCTTGACACTGAGGTTCAAACGGTAAGATCTTCGTAGAATATGTAGGATCCAATATGGGCATCTAGGTCCCGCTATTGGATATTGACCGAGGAGTCTCTCGGGTCATGTCTGCATAGTTCTCGAACCCGCAGGGTCTGCACACTTAAGGTTCGACGTTGTTTTATGCGTATTTGAGTTATATGGTTGGTTACCGAATGTTGTTCGGAGTCCCGGATGAGATCACGGACGTCACGAGGGTTTCCGGAATGGTCCGGAAACGAAGATTGATATATAGGATGACCTCATTTGATTACCGGAAGGTTTTCGGAGTTACCGGGAATGTACCGGGAATGACGAATGGGTTCCGGGAGTTCACCGGGGGGGGCACCCACCCCGGGGAAACCCATAGGTGTTTGGGGTGCCGCACCAGCCCTTCGTGGGCTGGTGGGACAGCCCAAAAGAGGCCTATGCACATTGGGAAGAAAATCAAAGAGAAATAGAAGAAAAAGGAGGAGGTGGGAAAGGGAAGAAGGACTCCACCTTCCAAACCAAGTAGGACTCGGTTTGGGAGGGGAATCCTTCCCCCCTGGGCTCGGCCGACCCCTTGGGGGTTGTTGGACCCCAAGGCAAGGCTCCCCTCTCTCTCTCCTTTATATAGTGGGGTTTTAGGGCTGATTTGAGACAACTTTGCCACGGCAGCCCGACCACATATCTCCACGGTTTTACCTCTAGATCGCGTTTCTGCGGAGCTCGGGCGGAGCCCTGCTGAGACGAGATCATCACCAACCTCCGGAGCACCGTCATGCTTCCGGAGAACTCTTCTAGCTCTCCCTCTCTCTTGCTGGATCAAGAAGGCCGAGATCATCGTCGAGCTGTACGTGTGCTGAACGCGGAGGTGCCGTCCGTTCGGCACTAGATCGTGGGACTGATCGCGGGATAGTTCGCGGGGCGGATCGAGGGACGTGAGGGCGTTCCACTACATCAACCGCGTTCACTAACGCTTCTGCTGTACGGTCTACAAGGGTACGTAGATCACACATCCCCTCTCGTAGATGGACATCACCATGATAGGTCTTCCTGCGCGTAGGGAACTTTTTGTTTCCCATTCGACGTTCCCCAACAGTGGCATCATGAGCTAGGTTCATGCGTAGATGTCTTCTCGAGTAGAACACAAAAGTTTTTTGTGGTCTGTGATGTGCGTTTTGCTTTCCTCCTTAGTCTTTTCTTGATTCCGCGGTATTGTTGGATCGAAGCGGCTCGGACCGACATTACTCATACGCCTACGAGAGACTGGTTTCATCGCTACGAGTAACTCCGTTGCTCAAAGATGACTGGCGGGTGTCAGTTTCTCCAACTTTAGTTGAATCGGATTTGACCGAGGAGGTCCTTGGATGAGGTTAAATAGCAACTCATATATCTCCGTTGTGGTGTTTGCGTAAGTAAGATACGATCCTACTAGATACCCTTGGTCACCATGTAAAACATGCAACAACAAAATTAGAGGACGTCTAACTTGTTTTTGCAGGGTATGCTTGTGGTGTGATATGGCCAAACGATGTGCTGTGAGATATTGGATGTATGAGATGATCATGTTGTAATAGATAATATCGACTTGCACGTCGATGGTACGACAACCGGCAGGAACCATAGGGTTGTCTTTATAACTAACGTTTGTGCTTGCAGATGCGTTTACTATTTTGCAAGGATGTAGCTTTAGTAGTAATAGCATGAGTATCACGACAACCCCGATGGCGACACGTTGATGGAGATCATGGTTTGGCGCCGGTGACAAGAAGTTCGTGCCGGTGCTTTGGTGATGGAGATCAAGAAGCACGTGATGATGGCGATATCATATCACTCATGAATTGCATGTGATGTTAATCCTTTTATGCACCTTATTTTGCTTAGAACGACGGTAGCATTATGAGGCGATCTCTCACTAAAATTTCAAGACGAAATTGTGTTCTCCCCGACTGTGCACCGTTGCTACAGTTCGTCGTTTCGAGACACCACGTGATGATTGGGTGTGATAGACTCAACGTTCACATACAACGGGTGCAAAACAGTTGCGCACGCGGAACACTCGGGTTAAGCTTGACGAGCCTAGCATGTGCAGACATGGCCTCGGAACACATGAGACCGAAAGGTCGATCATGAATCATATAGATGATATGATTAGCATAGGGATGCTTACCACTGAAACTATACTCAACTCACGTGATGATCGGACTTGAGCTAGTGTAAGTGGATCATGAACCACTCAAATGACTAGAGAGATGTACTTTCTGAGTGGGAGTTCAGCGAATAATTTGATTAAGTTAAACTCTAAGTATCTTGAACATAGTCTGAGTCCACTTTGAATATATTTGTGTTGTAGATCATGGCTCACGCGACAGTCATCCTGAATTTTAATACGTTCCTAGGGAAAGCTAAGTTGAAAGATGATGGAAGCAACTTTGTAGACTGGGCTCGTAATCTTAAGCTAATCTTACAAGTTGGGAAGAAGGATTATGTCCTTAATGCTGCGCTAGGAGATGAACCACCCGCTACGGCTGATCAGGATGTTAAGAACGCTTGGTTAGCACGTAAGGAGGACTACTCAATAGTTCAATGTGCAGTCTTGTATGGCTTAGAACCGGGACTTCAACGTCGCTTTGAGCGTCATGGAGCATTTGAGATGTTCGAGGAGTTGAAGTTTATCTTTCAGAAGAACGCCCGAATCGAGAGGTATGAGACCTCCGATAAATTCTATGCTTGCAAGATGGAGGAGAACTCCTCTGTTAGTGAACATGTGCTCAAAATGTCTGGGTACTCAAACCGTCTAGCTGAGCTGGGGATTGAACTCCCGCAAGAAGCTATCACTGACAGAATCCTTCAATCACTGCCGCCAAGCTATAAAGGCTTTGTGTTGAACTACAACATGCAAGGGATGAACAAGTCTCCCGGCGAGTTGTTTGCGATGCTAAAAGTCGCAGAGTCTGAACTCCGTAAAGAGCATCAAGTGTTGTTGGTGAATAAGACCACTAGTTTCAAGAGAAACGGCAAAGGCGAGAAGCGTAATTCGAAGAAGAGCGGCAAGCCTGTTGCCAATCCGACGAAGAAACCCAAAGCTGGACCTAAGCCTGAAACAGAGTGTTACTATTGCAAGGGTATGGGTCACTGGAAGCGCAATTGCCCCAAGTATCTGGCTGATAAGAAGGCGGCCAAAGAAAAATCAGGTATCTTTGATATACATGTTATTGATGTGTACTTAACCGGCTCTCGTAGTAGTGCCTGGGTATTCGATACCGGTTCTGTTGCTCATATTTGCAACTCGAAACACGAACTACGGAATAGACGAAGGCTGGCGAAAGATGAAGTGACGATGCGCGTGGGAAATGGTTCCAAGGTTGATGCAATCGCCGTCGGCACAGTCTCACTTCAGTTACCATGAGGATTAGTTATGAACTTAAATCATTGTTATTAGTGCCTGCGTTGAGCATGAACATTATATGTGGATCTTGTTTATTGCGAGACGGTTACTCTTTTAAGTCAGAGAATAATGGTTGTTCTATTTCTATGAGTAACATCTTTTATGGTCATGCACCCAATGTGAGAGGATTGTTCATATTGAATCTTGATAGTGATACACACATACATAACATTGAGACCAAAAGAGTTAGAGTTAACAATGATAGCGCCATATTTTTGTGGCACTGCCGCTTAGGTCATATTGGTGTAAAGCGCATGAAGAAACTCCATGCCGATGGACTTTTGGAGTCACTTGACTTTGATTCACTTGACACGTGCGAACCATGCCTCATGGGCAAGATGACTGAAACTCCATTCTCCGGAACAATGGAGCGTACAAGTGACTTGTTGGAAATTATACATACCGATGTGTGTGGTCCGATGAGCGTAGAGGCACGCGGCGGATATCGTTATTTTCTCACCTTCACTGACGATTTGAGTAGATATGGTTATGTCTACTTATTGAAGCACAAGTCTGAAACATTTGAAAAGTTCAAGCAATTTCAGAGTGAAGTTGAAAACAATCGTAACAAGACGATCAAGTTCCTACGGTCTGATCGTGGGGGTGAATATCTGAGTTTCGAGTTTGGTGCTCACTTAAGACAATGTGGAATTGTTTCACAGTTGACACCGCCTGGAACACCACAGCGTAATGGTGTGTCCGAACGTTGTAATCATACTTTATTAGAGATGGTGCGATCTATGATGTCTCTTACCGATTTGCCATTATCATTTTGGGGTTATGCATTAGAAACATCTGCATTCACTTTAAATAGGGCACCATCAAAATCCCTTGAGACGACACCATACGAACTATGGTATGGCAAAAGGCCAAAGTTGTCGTTTCTTAAAGTTTGGGGATGTGATGCTTATGTCAAAAAGCTTCAGCCTGAAAAGCTGGAACCCAAAGCGGAAAAGTGCATCTTCATAGGTTACCCAAAAGAGACAGTTGGGTACACCTTCTATCTCAAATCCGAGGGCAAAGTGTTTGTTGCTAAAAACGGAGCTTTTCTCGAGAAGGAGTTTCTCTCGAGAGAATTGAGTGGGAGGAAGATAGAACTTGACGAGGTTGTCGAACCTCTCATCCCTCTGGATGGTGGTGCAGGGCAAGGGGAAACCTCTGTCGTTGCGACGCCGGTTGAGGAGGAAGTTAATGATAATGATCATGAAACTCCGGTTCAAGTTTCTGTCGAACCACGCAAGTCGACGAGACCACGTGCTGCTCCAGAGTGGTACGACAATCCCGTCTTATCGCTCATGTTGTTAGACAACAATGAACCTTCAAATTATGAAGAAGCAATGGTGGGCCTAGATTCCAACGAATGGCTAGAAGCCATGAAGTCCGAGATAGGATCCATGTATGAGAAAAAAGTGTGGACTTTGGAAGTACTGCCTGAGGGCCGCAAGGCTATTCAGAACAAATGGATCTTTAAGAGGAAGACGGACGCTGACGGCAATGTGACCGTTTATAAAGCTCGACTTGTGGCAAAGGGTTTTTCACAAGTTCAAGGAGTTGACTACGATGAAACATTCTCACCCGTAGCGATGCTTAAGTCCGTCAGAATCATGTTAGCAATAGCTGCATTTTTCGATTATGAAATCTGGCAGATGGATGTCAAAGCGGCGTTCCTTAATGGTTTCTTTAAGGAAGAGTTGTATATGATGCAACCCGAAGGTTTTGTCGATCCTAAGAATGCTAACAAGGTGTGCAAGCTCCAGCGATCCATTTATGGACTGGTGCAAGCATCTCGGAGTTGGAACAAACGCTTTGATGAGGTGATCAAAGCATTTGGGTTTATACAAGTGGTTGGAGAATCTTGTATTTACAAGAAAGTGAGTGGGAGCTCTGTGGTGTTTCTAATATTATATGTGGATGACATATTGCTGATTGGAAACAACGTAGAGTTTTTGGAGAGCATAAAGGATTACTTGAATAAAAGTTTCTCTCTGAAGGACCTAGGAGAAGCTGCTTACATTCTAGGCATTAAGATCTACAGGGATAGATCAAAACGCCTGATAGGACTTTCACAAAGCACAGACCTTTATAAAGTTTTGAAGAGGTTCAAAATGGAACATTCCAAGAAAGGGTTCTTGCCAGTTTCACAAGGTACGAGATTGAGTAAGACACAGTGCCCAGCAACTGATGAAGATAGAGAGCATATGCGCTCCGTCCCCTATGCTTCAGCCATAGGTTCTATCATGTATGCAATGTTGTGCACTAGACCGGATGTTAGCCTGGCCATAAGTATGGCAGGTAGGTTCCAGAGTAATCCAGGAGTGGATCACTAGACGGCGGTCAAGAATACCCTGAAGTACCTGAAAAGGACTAAGGAGATGTTTCTCGTGTATGGAGGTGACGAAGAGCTCGCCGTAAAAGGTTACGTCGATGCAAGCTTTGACACAGATCCGGACGACTCTAAGTCGCAAACCGGATACGTATTTATTCTTAATGGGGGTGCCGTAAGCTGGTGCAGTTCCAAGCAGAGCGTCGTAGCAGATTCTACATGTGAAGCGGAGTACATGGCTGCCTCGGAGGCAGCTAAGGAGGGTGTGTGGATGAAGCAATTCATGACGGATCTTGGAGTGGTGCCAAGCGCACTGAATCCAATAACCTTGTTCTGTGACAACACGGGTGCCATTGCCCTAGCAAAGGAACCACGGTTTCACAAGAAGTCCAGACACATCAAACAACGCTTCAACCTCATCTGCGACTACGTCGAATGGGAGGACGTAAATATATGCAAAGTGCACATGGATCTGAATGTAGCAGACCCGCTGACTAAACCTCTTCGACGGGCAAAGCATGATCAACACCAGAACTGTATGGGTGTTAGATTTATTACAATGTAATTCGCATCATGATGTGAGGACTAGATTATTGACTCTAGTGCAAGTGGGAGACTGTTGGAATTATGCCCTAGAGGCAATAATAAATATAGTTATTATTATAATTCCTGTATCAACATAATCGTTTATTATCCATGCTATAATTGTATTGAATGAAGACTCGTTTACATGTGTGGATACATAGACAAAACACTGTCCCTAGCAAGCCTTTAGTTGGTTAGCCAGTTGATCAACGATAGTCAGTGTCTTCTGATTATGAACAAGGTGTTGTTGCTTGATAACTGGATCACGTCATTAGGAGAATCACGTGATGGACTAGACCCAAACTAATAGACGTAGCATGTTGATCGTGTCATTTTATTGCTACTGTTTTCTGCGTGTCAAGTATTTATTCCTATGACCATGAGATCATATAACTTACTAACACCGAAGGAATACTTTGTGTGTATCAAACGTCGCAACGTAACTGGGTGACTCTAAAGATGCTCTAAAGGTATCTCCGAAGGTGTTCGTTAAGTTAGTATGGATCGAGACTGGGATTTGTCACTCCGTGTGACGGAGAGGTATCTCGGGGCCCACTCGATAATACAACATCACACACAAGCCTTGCAAGCAATGTGACTTAGTGTAAGTTGCGGGATCTTGTATTATGGAACAAGTAAAGAGACTTGCCGGTAAACGAGATTGAAATAGGTATACGGATAAAGACGATCGAATCTCGGGCAAGTAACATACCGAAGGACAAAGGGAATGACATACGGGATTATATGAATCCTTGACACTGAGGTTCAAACGATAAGATCTTCATAGAATATGTAGGATCCAATATGGGCATCCAGGTCCCGCTATTGGATATTGACCGAGGAGTCTCTCGGGTCATGTATACATAGTTCTCGAACCCGCAGGGTCTGCACACTTAAGGTTCGACGTTGTTTTATGCGTATTTGAGTTATATGGTTGGTTACCGAATGTTGTTTGGCGTCCCAGATGAGATCGCGGACGTCACGAGGGTTTCCAGAGTGGTCCGCAAACGAAGATTGATATATAGGATGACCTCATTTGATTACCGGAAGGTTTTCGGAGTTACCTGGAATGTACCGGGAATGACGAATGGGTTCCGGGAGTTCACCGGGGGGGCACCCACCCCGGGGAAGCCCATAGGTGTTTGGGGTGCCACAACAGCCCTTGGTGGGCTGGTGGGACAGCCCAAAAGAGGCCTATGCGCATTGGGAAGAAAATCAAAGAGAAAAAAAGGAGGAGGTGGGAAAGGGAAGAAGGACTCCACCTTCCAAACCAAGTAGGACTCGGTTTGGGAGGGGAATCCTTCCCCCCTTGGCTCGGCCGACCCCTTGGGGGTTCTTGGACCCCAAGGCAAGGCTCCCCCCTCTCTCTCCTATATATAGTGGGGTTTTAGGGATGATTTGAGACAACTTTGCCACGGCAGCCCGACCACATATCTCCACGGTTTTACCTCTAGATCGCGTTTCTGCGGAGCTCGGGCGGAGCCCTGCTGAGACGAGATCATCACCAACCTCCGGAGTGCTGTCACGCTGCCGGAGAACTCTTCTACCTCTCCGTCTCTCTTGCTGGATCAAGAAGGCCGAGATCATCGTCGAGTTGTACGTGTGCTGAACGCGGAGGTGCCGTCCGTTCGGCACTAGATCGTGGGACTGATTGCGGGATAGTTCGCGGGGCGGATCGAGGGACGTGAGGACGTTCCACTACATCCACCGCGTTCACTAACGCTTATGCTGTAGGGTCTACAAGGGTACGTAGATCACACATCCCCTCTCGTAGATGGACATCACCATGATAGGTCTTCGTGCGCGTAGGAAAATTTTTGTTTCCCATGCGACGTTCCCCAACATTGTCCAGGAAAAAATTAGAAGGTAGATTTTTCGTGGTTTCGCCGCCGCCACGAGGCGGAACTTGAGCAGAACCAATCTAGAGCTCCGACAGGACGATCCTGCCCGGGGAAACATCCCTCCCGGAGGGGGAAATCGTCGCCATCGTCATCACCCAACACTCCTCTCATCAGAGGGGACTCATCACCATCAACATCTTCAGCAGCACCATCTCATCTCCGAACCCTAGTTCATCTCTTGTAACCAATCTCCGTCTCGCGACTCCAATTGGTACTTGTAAGGTTGCTAGTAGTGTAGATTACTCTTTGTAGTTGATGCTAGTTGGATTATTTGGTGGAAGAGATTATGTGCAGATCCTTGATGCTACTCATTACACCTCTGATCATGATTATGATTATGCTTTGTGAGTAGTTACTTTTGTTCCTGAGGACATGGGATAAGTCATGCTAATAATAGTCATGTGAATTTGGTATTCGTTCGATACTTTGATATGTTGTATGTTGTTTTTCCTCTAGTGGTGTTATGTGAACGTCGACTACATAACACTTCACCATTATTTGGGCCTAGAGGAAGGCATTGGGAAGTAGTAAGTAGACGATGGGTTGCTAGAGTGACAGAAGCTTAAACCCTAGTTTATGCGTTGCTTCGTAAGGGGCTGATTTGGATCCACTAGTTTAATGCTATGGTTAGACTTTGTCTTAATTCTTCTTTCGTAGTTGCGGATGCTTGCGAGAGCGGTTAATCATAAGTGGGATGTTTGTCCAAGTAAGGGCAGTACCCAAGCGCCGGTCCACCCACATATCAAACTATCAAAGTAACGAACGCGAATCATATGAACATGATGAAACTAGCATGACAGAAATTCCCGTGTGTCATGTGGAGCGTTTTTCCTCCTATAAGACTTTGTTCAGGCTTGTCCCTTGCTACAAAAGGGATTGGGCCACTTCTCTGCACTGTTGCTAGTTTTGTTACTTGTTGCTTGCTACGAATCATATGACCATACAATCACTTGTTACCGACAATTTCACTGCTTGCAGATTTTTCCTTGCTCAAAACCACTTGTCAGATCATTTTGCTCCTCGTTGGGTTTGACACTCTTACTTATCGAAAGGAAACATTCATATAGTGTGCTGAAATTTATTGTCACTTGTCACTATGGGTACTAATCCTTTGAGGGGCTTGTTCGGGGTATCTTTACCTCGAACGGAAGAACAAAGAGTTGCTCCCCAACCTGCTTCACCTAATGAAAATATTTTCTTTGAATTTCCTTCGGGTATGCTTGAGAAACTGCTGGCTAATCCTTTTACAGGAGATGGAACATCACATCCAGACTTGCATCTAATCTATGTAGATGAGATTTGTGGTTTATTTAAGCTTGCAGGTGTGCCTGAGGATGAGGTCAAGAAGAAGGTCTTTCCTTTATCTTTGAAGTATAAGGCGTTGACATGGTATAGGCTATGTGATGATACTGGATCATGGGACTACAATCGGTTGAAATTGGAATTTCATCAAAAGTTTTATCCTATGCATTTAGTACATCAGGATCGGAATTATATTTATAATTTTTGGCCTCATGACAGAGAAAGCATCGCTCAAGCTTGGGGGAGGCTTAAATCAATGCTATAATCATGCCCCAATTATGAGCTCTCGAGAGAAATTATCATTCAGAACTTCTATGCTCGGCTTTCTCATGATGATCGCACCATGCTTGACACTTCTTGTACCGGTTCTTTTATGAAGAGAGATATTGACTTCAAATGGAATTTATTGGAGAGAATTAAACGCAACTCTGAAGATTGGGAGCTTGAAGAAGGTAAGGAGTCAGGTATGAATTTCATGTTTGATTGCGTTAAATACTTTGTTGAGACAAATACTTTTTGTGACTTTAGCGCTAAGTATGGACTTGACTCTGAGATAGTAGCTTCATTGTGTGAATCATTTGCTGCCCATATTGATCTCCCTAAAGAGAAGTGGTTTAAAATTCATCCTCCTTTAGAAGTCAATGTAGTCAAGCCCACTGTAGTTGAAGAGAAAGTCATTGCCTATAATGATCCTATGGTTCCTAGTGCTTACATTGAGAAACCACCTTTCCCTGTTAGGATAAAGGATCATTCTAAAGCTACAACTGTGATACGTAGAGGCTATATTAGAACACCTACACCCCCTGAGTAAATTAGAGTTGAACCTAGCATTGCTATTATCAAAGACCTTCTGTCTAAAGAAGTTGAGGGACATAATATTCACTTTTGCGAAGATGCTGCCAGAATTGCAAAACCACACGCTAGAGACAAACATAGGCCTGTTGTTGGCATGCCTGTGGTTTTTGGTAAGATAGGAGATCATTTATATCATTGTTTATGTGACTTGGGTGCTAGTGTTAGTGCAATACCTCAATCCTTATATGATGGAGTCAAAGATGAGATTGCGCCTGTTGAGATAGAACCTATAGATGTCACTATTCAGCTTGCCAATAGAGATACTATCTGCCCTTTGGGAATTGTTAGGGATGTTGAAGTCTTCTATGGTAAAATGAAGTATCCTGCTGATTTCCTCTTTTTTTCTACCGCACAAGATAGCTTTTTTCCCATCATATTTGGTAGACCTTTTCTCAATACTGTCAATGCTCATACTGATTGTGAGAAGAAAACTGTCACTGTTGGCTTTGAAGGAGGGTCACATGAGTTCAATTTCTCTAAGTTTGGTAGACAACCTCATGAAAAGGAGTTGCCTAGTAGGGATGAAACTATTGCCTTAGCCTCTATTGCCGTGCCTCCTACTGATCCCTTAGAGCAATACTTGCTTCAGCATGAAAATGATATGCGTATGGATGAAATGGATGAAATAGATAGAGTTGTCTTAGAACAATATCCTATCCTTAATAATAACTTGCCTATTGAACTTCTTGGGGATCCACCCCCACCAAAGGGTGATCATGTGTTCGAGCTTAAACAGTTGCCTGATACTCTTAAGTATGCCTATCTTGATGAAAAGGAGATATATCCTGTCATAATTAGTGCTAGCCTCTCAGAGAATGAAAAAAAGAAGCTACTAAAAACTCTGAGGAAGCACCGTGCTGCTATAGGATATACTCTTGATGATCTTAAGGGCATTAGTCCCACTCTATGCCAGCACAAGGTCAAAACTGATCCTGAATTCAATCCAGTTGCTGATCATCAAAGGAGATTGAATCCTAAGATGAAAGAAGTAGTGAGAAAACAAATACTAAAGCTCCTGGAAGCGGGTATTATCTATCATGTTGCTCATAGCGATTGGTTGAGTCCGGTGCATTGCGTTCCTAAGAAGGGAGGCATCACTGTTGTCCCTAATGATAAGAATGAGTTGATCCCACAGAGGATTATTACTGGCTATAGGATGGTGACTGATTTTAGGAAGTTGAATAAGGCAAGTAGGAAAGGTCATTACCCTTTGCCTTTTATCGACCAAATGCTAGAAAGGCTGTCTAAACACGCACACTTCTGCTTTCTAGACGGTTATTCTGGTTTCTCCCAAATACCAGTTGCACAATCTGATCAGAAGAAAACCACTTTCACCTGCCCTTTCGGTACCTTTGCTTATAGACGTTTGGCTATTGGCTTGTGTAATGCACCTGCCACCTTTCAAAGATGTATGATGGCTATATTCTCTGAATTTTGTGAAAAGATTGTCGAGGTTTTCATGGATGATTTCTCCATTTACGGGTCTTCCTTTGATGATTGCCTCAGCAACCTTGATCGAGTCTTACAGAGATGTAAATACACCAATCTTGTATTGAATTGGGAGAAGTGCCACTTTATGGTTAATGAAGGCATCGTCTTAGGACATAAAATTTCCGAAAGAGGTATTGAAATCGATAAGGCTAAGGTTGATACAATCGAGAAAATGCCATACCCCACAGATATCAAAGGAATAAGAAGTTTCCTTGGTCATGTTGGTTTCTATAGAATGTTCATTAAAGACTTCTCTAAGATTTCTAGGCCTCTTACCAATCTCTTGCAAAAGGATATTCCTTTTGTTTTTTACGATGATTGTGAGGAAGCCTTCAAAATACTTAAGACGGCTTTGATAACTGCACCTATCATTCAACCACCTGATTGGAACTTGCCTTTTGAGATCATGTGTGATGCTAGTGATTATGCTGCTGGTGCTGTTCTAGGGCAAAGAGTTGATAAGAAGTTGAATTTTATTTACTACGCTAGTAAAACTCTAGACAGTGCCCAGAGAAACTATACCACTACGGAGACGGAATTTTTAGCAGTCGTGTTTGCGTGTGAAAAGTTCAGGTCTTACATAGTTGATTCCAAAGTCACTATTCACACTGATCATGCTGCTATTAAGTACCTCATGGAGAAGAAGGACGCTAAACCTAGACTTATCAGATGGGTTCTCTTGCTACAAGAATTTCATTTGCGCGTTGTTGACAGAAATGGTGCTGATAACCCAGTAGCAGATAACTTGTCTAGGTTGGAGAACGTTCTTGCTGACCCATAACCTATTGATGATGGCTTTCCCGATAAGCAACTGAATGTCATCAATGCTTCACGTAGTGCACCGTGGTATGCTGATTATGCAAACTATATCGTTGCCAAATACATACCACCTAGTTTCACGTACCAGCAAAAGAAGAAGTTCTTCTTTGACTTGAGACATTACTTTTGGGATGATCCTCACCTTTATAAGGAAGGAGTAGATGGTGTTATTAGACATTGTGTACCTGAACATGAACAGGGACAGATCCTACAGAAGTGTCACTCCGAGGCCTACGGAGGACACCATGCGGGAGATAGAACTGCACACAAGGTATTGCAATCAGGTTTCTGTTGGCCCACTCTCTTAAAGGATGCATGTAAGTTTGTCTTGTCTTGTGACGAATGTCAAAGAATAGGTAATATTAGCAAATGTTAGGAAATGCCTATGAACTATTCACTTGTCATTGAACCATTTGATGTCTGGGGCTTTGATTATATTGGACCTTTTCCAAAATCCAACGGGTATACACATATCTTAGTTGCTGTTGATTACGTCACTAAGTGGGTAGAAGCTATCCCCACTAGTAGTGCTGATCACAACACCTCTATCAAGATGCTAAAAGAAGTTATCTTCCCTAGATTTGGAGTCCCTAGATATCTAATGACCGACGGTGGTTCACACTTCATTCATGGTGCTTTTCGTAAAACGTTTGCTAAGTACGATGTCAACCATAGAATTGTGTCTCCGTATCACCCTCAGTCCAGTGGTCAAGTAGAGCTAAGTAATAGAGAGATTAAACTGATTCTTCTAAAGACTGTCAACAGGTCTAGAAAGAATTGGTCTAAGAAGCTCGATGATGCAGTGTAGGCTTATAGAACTGCCTATAAGAATCCCATGGGCATGTCTCCGTACAAAATGGTGTATGGGAGAGCATGTCATTTACCTCTTGAGCTAGAGCATAAAGCTTATTGGTCAATCAAAGAGATCAACATTGATTTCAAACTTGCCGGTGAGAAGTGGTTATTTGACATTAGCTCGCTTGATGAGTGGAGAACTCAGGCATATGAGAATGCCAAACTCTTCAATGAGAAGGTTAAGAGGTGGCATGATAAGAGGATACAAAAGCGTGAGTTCAATGTAGGTGATTATATCTTGTTATATAACTCTCATTTAAGATTCATTGCACACAAGCTTCTCTCTAAATGGGAAGGTCCCTATGTTGTTGAGGAAGTATATCGTTCCAGTGCTATCAAGATCAACAACACGGAAGGTAATTGTCCGAGAGTGGTAAATGGGCAGAGAATCAAGAATTATATCTCAAGTACTCCCATAAATGTTGAAAGCAATATCATCAATACGATAACTCCGGAAGAATACCTAAGGGACATTTATCAGCCAGTTTCAGTCTCCGAAAACGAAGAGGTATGAGATTCGGTAAGAAAAGAGAGTCCAAAACTTTTCCAATAGGAAATTTTCTCCGTGCTGGAATATTTGAAAAAAAATACAAAAATTGGAAGTAGTCCGGGAAGTGCGCGAGGAGGCGACAAGCCTGCACGGCGCGGGCCCACCCCCTGGCCGCACCGTGAGGGCTTGTGGCCACCTCGTGCATCTCCTGGACTCCGTTTTCGTGCAGGGTACTCCTTCTGGTTTGGAAAAAATCATTATATATACTTCCGTTTGGTCTGAACCCTGTATCACGCAGATTTTCTCTATTTTTTGTTTCGAGCCTGTTTTCTACCGCAGATCTAGGGCAAGATGTCTTCTCAGGATTCAAAGGGGGAGGTCTATGTGGCAGATGACCTTGCTAACCCTGAGGTCTATGGGGAGTTGGAACCATATGGCTGGACCACTGATGAGGAAGAATACTATGATCCCAAGGGGAAGGAACAAACGAGTTCCGATGAAGAGGAGGCTCCTCTACCTCAACCTGGACGCACTGATGTGGAGTTCAAGAAGTCGAGCCTCCCTGACTCAAGGAAGAATCCTAAGACCTTCTTTATCCCTTCTCGTTTCTTGTAGGAGAGTAAACATGAACTTTTCCATAGAGTGTTGAAGCTTGAGGAGGAAAATGATGATCTGAGGGAGCAGAACTTTATGCTCAAGTGGAAATTAGACAAGCTCAAGACTGCTTCAACAACTCCACCACCATCACCACCCAAGGAAGACAACTGAGCATTGGTATGGACAATCCCCTTGGCTTGTGACAAGCTTGGGGGAGTTGCCTCGATATCGTATCACCATCACATCTTTTGCCTTTCCCTTTGTTTTTAGTTTTCCTTTTTAGTTTTATTTTTCTCTAGTAGTTTAAAAGTCTTAGTGTTTTAGTCTTGAGTTTTTCTTTGTGTCACCCCCGATGTATTCTTGATCGTGAGCCATATAATAAAAAGTGTCTGAGTTGAAGGGCTTTGCCACTTGCCATGATCAAAAGAGTGAGAATAGAACAAAAGCATGAAAGGTCATGTAGTGATCTTATGGGAAGTGATGGCTTCACATATAAAAAGAATGAGGATTGAAACTTGTTGAGAGTAGGCAAGCGTAGACCTTGGTCATTGTTGCAATTAATAGGAAGTGATAAGGAAGGAGAGGTTCACATATAAATATATCATCTCTGACACCAACTATGATGGTGAACACTCACTAAACTATTGCATGCCTAGAAGTAGAAGTTGGACAAGGAAGACAACATAATGAATTATGTTTGCTTGGCTCTGAACAATGTTATATGATTAGAGATCCCTTAGCATGTGACGATTGCTTCCACCTCCCAATAGCCAAAACACCCGCACCAACTAGAGATACTACTTGTGCATCCATAAACCTTCAAACCAGTTTTTCCATGAGTGTCCACCATACCTACCTATGGATTCAATAAGATCCCTCAAGTAAGTTGTCATCGGTGCAAGCAATAAAAATTGCTCTCTAATATGTATGATCTACTAGTGTGTGGAAAATAAGATTTATACGAACCTGTGATGAGGAAGACATAAAAGCGACAGACTGCACAATAAAGTTCTTTATCAGAGGAGGCAATATAAAGTGATGTTCCTCCACACTAAGAGGACACGCGTCCAAACCTCAAAGGCGCATGACAACCTCTGCTTCCCTCTGCGAAGGGCCTATCTTGTACCTTTACTTTTTGCCCTTGAAAGAGTCATGGTGATCTTCACCAATACCTTATTTTGCCTTTGTATTGGGTACCGTCACATGCTTGGGAAAGATCTATATTCATATGTCAACTTGGAGGTAAGCATTCATGAATTATTATTGTTGACATTACCCTTGAGGTAAGTAGTTGGGAGGCAAAACTATAAGCCCCTATCTTTCTCTGTGTCCATCTGAAACTTTGATCTCATGAGTACCACGTGAGTTGTAGCAATTGTAGAGAACGAAAGAATGATTTAGTATGTGGATTTGCTTTACAAGCTCTTATTGACTCTTTCTGATGTTGTGATAAATTGCAATTGCTTCAATGACTAAAGGCTATCGGTTGTTACTTCTCGGTAAGGTTCTTGACCCATGCTTTACTTTGTGAAGGAATTATCACTTTAGCATGAGAGATTATATGTTGGTATGCTTTTCTGATCATGATCATGATGCACACATGTTCGTATCTTGTTTTGTCGACACCTCTCTCCCTAAACATGTGGACATATTTATTGAGCTCGACTTTTGCTTGAGGACAAGCGAGGTCTAAGCTTGGGGGTGTTGATACGTCCATTTTGCATCATGTTTTCATGTTGATATTTATCGCTTCTTTGGCTGTTATTTCACTCCACGGTACTATTGTTATGCCTTTTCTCTCTTATTTTGCAAGGTTTACATGAAGAGGGAGAATAAGGGCAACTGGAATTCTGGCCTGAAAGTGGAGCAAAGTGGAGATACCTATCCTGCGCAACTCCAAACGACGTGAAAATCAACGGAGATTGCTTTCCCAATATATAAAAAATACTGGGCCGAAGAAGTACCGGAGGGGCACCAGGGGGTGCCCACAAGCCTGCACGGCGCAGCCACCCCCCAGGCTGCGCCATGGGGGCTTGTGGGCAGCCCACTGGCCCACTGCCCCCCCTCTTTTGCTATATGGAGGGTTTCGTCCAAGAAAAAATGAGAAGGGAGCTTTTTCGTGGTTTCGCCGCTGCCACGAGGCGGAACTTGAGCAGAACCAATCTAGAGCTCTGGCAGGACGATACTGCCGAGGAAACTTCCCTCCCGGAGGGGGAAATCGTCGCTATCGTCATCGCCGACACTCCTCTCATCGGAGGGGAGTCGTCACCATCAACATCTTCGTGAGCACCATCTCATCTCCAAACCCTAGTTCATCTCTTGTAACCAATCTCCGTTTCGCGACTCCGATTGGTACTGTAAGGTTGCTAGTAGTGTTGATTACTCTTTGTAGTTGATGCTAGTTGGATTATTTGGTGGAAGAGATTATGTTCAGATCCTTGATGCTACTCATTACACCTCTGATCATGATTATGATTATGCTTTGTGAGTAGTTACTTTTGTTCCCGAGGACATGGGATATGTCATGCTAATAATAGTCATGTGAATTTGGTATTCGTTCAGTATTTTGATATGTTGTATGTTGTTTTTCCTCTAGTGGTGTTATGTGAACGTCGACTACATAACACTTCACCATTATTTGGGCCTAGAGGAAGGCATTGGGAAGTAGTAAGTAGATGATGGGTTGCTAGAGTGACAGAAGCTTAAACCCTAGTTTATGCGTTGCTTCGTAAATGGCTGATTTGGATCCACTAGTTTAATGCTATGGTTATACTTTGTCTTAATTCTTATTTTGTAGTTGCGGATCATATGAACATGATGAAACTAGCGTGACAGAAATTCCCGTGTGTCTTCTGGAGCGTTTTTCCTCCTATAAGACTTTGTTCAGGCTTGTCCCTTGCTACAAAAGGGATTGGGCCACTTTGTTGCACCGTTGCTAGTTTTGTTACTTGTTGCTTGCTGTGAATCATCTCACCACACTATCACTTGTTACCGACATTTTCAGTGCTTGCTGATTTTTCCTTCCTGAAAACCACTTGTCAGATCCTTCTGCTCCTCATTGGGTTCGACACTCTTACTTATTGAAAGGTCTACGATTGATCCCCTATACTTGTGGGTCATCACTTACGCGTAAAAACCTACGTCTTGCTCGTCTGGTAGTATTAATCGTTTTGTTGTTTGTTACATTGACTGATGATAACCGTCTTATGGCCAATGTCCAAAGAGTCTAACACCTTGTGAATGAGCTAAGGTCCTACTTTTATAGGCAAAGGGGTCACACGCAGTGCTCGGTGGTAGGTTCACGAGAAGTTATAGTGAACCTAGAGTGGTCCTTGTATATCTATCACTGTTAGGTGCATTAAATGCACGTCTTGTCCTTGTCAGCAATGTGCTGGTGAAGACACGTGTCTAGGCGTTTCGACACATGGACGCCTGCGCTGGCGCATGGGGAATGCGCTGGAACTTGGGGGCGGTGACACTATGGCAAGGGCGATTGCCCTCCAGTGCCTAGCCCGTCATCCTGGCAAGGGAGCTTGCCGGGGCCTTGGGTCTTCGTCCCGGCAAGGAAGCTTGCCAGGGGGTTTTGGTTGTCGTCCCGGCAAGGGAGGCTTGCCGAGGTCTTGTACTTGGTGAGTTCATCATGCCCACTAAACGGGCGTGGCCTTGTTATGTTCCCGACAAGGCACGCTTACCGAGGCCTTGGTAATATTGGGGGGCATCTTGTTTGGATCCTCTCATGCCTTGCCGTTAGGGGCTCTTTGAACCCATGCACAAGTCAGGGGCACTAGGGACCGCAGTGTTTAGTGCACCGACAGGAGCCCCCGGGCCTGGGCCACACACACGTGCGGAGCAATGTTGGGCCAGGGCCAAAGTGGTGCATGGGCCTTCATGGCTGGATCTGCTGGCGGTTGCCTTTCCCCACGTTGCGCATCGGATGCGGTACGTGGGAGGTCGTGCGCGGAGTGGCCTCTCAGCCTCTTGAATTGCCTCTACCACGCGCGTGGCATGCACAATTATGAATGGACAGGTGACAAACATGGCCTCGAAAGGCGCGGTAGTGGGTGGGCCCGCCCGTGCATGCATTGGTACAGTAGGGCAGTTCTTTGTTTGCCCGTGAGCTCGGGCGATTGTGCGAGAAGGGTGGTGGCTTCTGGAGTAAGGGAGGGTAGCCCCTGTGCCCCATCCTATAAATTGGGAGGGGTTTGCAAGGCGTTTTGCTCACCCAACTCCTCCTGAATCCACCAACCCCTCAACCTTGGTCTTCAGAATCTTCTTTTGTCTAAAGGTGGCACTCGCCCCTAACCATGGTTAGCGAACGGGTTCGGCGATCGTCCGCCGCCAGGGTGGCGAGATGATCCCGTTCGGATCATGCCACAACTTCTTAGTGCGCCGCGGCGGAAGATGGCCCGAGCGCCCGCGGCGGAGGATGGACGAGGGGCCACGGCCGTCGTGGAGGCCAAGGCCGGGGAGGCGGAGCGCTACTCCAATGCGTCCGCCTTCCCCGAGGCTTGCTCCTGAGGCGGTCCTCCATGTTGCTTTAGGCCCCCCCACGTGTGCTTCTCGGCTACTGCGAAGGTCGCTCGAGCGGCATTGAGAGCTCCGCTTCGAGCGACAGTGATGAGGGGGATGGTGGCAGTGTCGATGTCGGGCCTAGTCACAAGCTCGGTGGAATTGAATTGGATGGCGATTCCCCCGGTCGGGACTGAGTGCTTCCTGCACTGATGCAGCCCGGTCACGCCCCTCCCCCGCCGCGGAGGGGGGGGATCTCAACCGGATCCGTCGCCCCCTTCTTGCGGCTTGACAAGGCCGAACCCGCGTGGATGTACCGCGGGCCTTGTCGCGTCTTGTCTTCATGAACTCCAATTCCTCCGCGTAAGTCGATCCTCGTCAAAAGACAGAGTTTTTAGGTTAGGATAACAACGCTTCATAACTGGAGTCAAATGTATCCATCCGAATGAATGAAAAGACTGTTTTCCCTTTTTTTGGTTTCGTTCTTTGTATGATTCGCCTTTGCATAATCTGGGAGCTTGCCGGCAACTACCGGCAAGGCTCCTTGCCACGTTCAGTGCAACCAGGGAAATCACCAAGCGCAGCTTGAGACGAAATCGGGTGCTACGTAGTCATTTGCTTTGTTGATCAGGTTCGCAACTGTTTTAAGGCGCTTTGTGGCTGTTCAGGTCGTTTGAACGAGTTCGAAACATAGACAAGGTGCACCGAACTTTGTAAAGGTCCTAGTGCGCGCAAACTTCACACACAAAGATTGGAAAATTTTGAAGGGAAAAGTAGAGAATCTGTCTACCACAGATCTGCATCTTAAACTTGAAAACTTATCTATGCACGCCGTGGTCGCATGTCGCTTGAATCTTTTGCCGGGGCATCAGAGCCCTCGGCAAGCAGGAAATCACCGCTCCTGGGGGCCTTTTCTCCGGCAAAGACTCCTTGTTGACGGTGCGTAACCGTCGTTTGGAGAAAAAGCCGGCCAGGGTGTAATCCCTTTGCTTTTCTCTTGCTAGGCCGTGCTTGTGGAGCCCCCGAGCGCGTCTTTGGGCGATGATACAATGCTCTCAGGGGCGCAACACTCGCACGGGAGTGCGCGCCGTGGCTTTGGGACCATGTGTCGCATCCTCAACGACTATACATCGCTCTGCGGAGGTGCGTCCGCCAAAGTATGCGCCGAGGCCTCTGTGAAGCGCCCAGGCACGCCCTCGACAGCTGCGTGTTGCCCTCGAGCGACGCATCGGCCTGACGGCACCGCCCTTGGAGCATTCACCTCCTCGCAAGCCTTGGGAACCCGTAGCAGAACAGAGCGTCCGCCACGGTACACCATTTCCGGGGGAACACGACGTAGCGCCCAAACTTCAAAGAAACCGGTGCTGAGTTAGCTCTGATTCACGCACAACTCTGCACCCCCTACCTGGCGCACCAAAGATGTCGGCGATACTAGGTCGACACCTATGGGAATCAACATGAAACCCTTGTGATCGTAGGGAGGGGAAAGACGAGTCAAGAGCAGAGCCAACGATCAACACACGACAAGCCTTTTTATCCAGGTTCGGGCCGCTTACGCGTAAAACCCTACATCCTGCTTGTCTGGTTGTATTAAGCTTTTTGTTGTTTGTTACAGTGACTGATGATTACCATCTTCTGGCCAATGTCCAAAGAGTCTAACCCCTTGTGAATGAGCTAAGGGCCTCCTTTTATAGGCAAAGGGGTCACCTACAGTACTCGGTGGTAGGTTCATGAGAAATTAAAGTGAACCTAGAGTGGTGCTTATCTATCTACCGCTATCATGCAGAATGCGCTGAAACTTGGGGGTGGTGGCACTATGGC
>NC_058521.1:298920598-298933098 GCF_904849725.1 Hordeum vulgare subsp. vulgare | reverse complement strand
GGCATCACAACATAACCATAACCATACAAGCTTTATTTAAGAGGCTCGGAAGAGCCACACACATAATATTACACATTAAGGGTCTCACGACCCATAATAGCAGTCATACAATACAAGCCAGCGGAAGAGTTATAAATTGTCTGGGTACAGACAGGGCAACTAGTAGGCATGAGGCCTGACTATACTACAGAGCCGACGTAGGGCCAGATCGTAGCTGGGACACTAGCTACTCGTCCTCGTCGATGTCTACTAAGAACCCTCCATTAGGGTCATTAGCAACCTGTGCAACATTTATTAAGCAAACATGAGTACGAAGGTACTCAGCAAGACTTTAGGAGAACTAACTACTCATGCAAGGTATCAAAAGGTATTGTGGGGTTTCATGCGGAAGCCAGCATTTGACTCGTGGCTAGACAACTTGCTTTTTGAAATTAGTTTTGACAACTTGATTTCTCGCACACGAGTCCACTAACACCACAACAATACACTATCGTGGAATCATTCCGTCTCCATACGGAAATGTTGTCCACGACACTCACGTTTATCTTGACAATTTTATGAGTAGCCATTGAAGTTATCTATGAACAACATATGTCTCCAAGTAGTCCATATCCGCGGACGCGGCTATTCGAATAGATCATAACCCTGCAGGGGTGTACTTCGTCACACACGCTCCCGCCACTTATCGCCATGCGCACGTCATGCACCTCGGCAACCTTCAAGCGGAAGCCCAGCGAGGGAGTCGGCCACGACCGTTAACCACACTAGTACCTAGTCCAGGTTTATCGCCTATCTGAGAGTAACCCGTACGGAAGTCCGGCCGAGGTTTCCGCCACGGCCTCAAACGATGTGCGCAGGGTTCCCAAGCCCACCATCCGGGTGCCACTTGGTACACCGTGCCACTGCCTACCGCATCACGGTCCACCTCTAAGGTCAGCACCATGCACGGCCTCCAGCATTACTATAAACACCAGAAACTACTTGCAACTCCTGGACCGAGTCCTACGCGATTAATAGGCCGAGCGGGGTCATATTTCAGGGCCCAGCATGTGGTAGTATCTAGTCTTGGATTACATACACGAAACTCAGTTCCTAATGACGGCTCCAATGAAACAACCCGCCATGTACTCCTACACAGCCTTTCACCGGTACCTTTACCAAATCAAGTTCAACACACGACCTTTGCTCACCGAACACATTCCACATTTCTGTTCATCTCCCAGATGACAGACGATACACAACTCTAAGCATAGCATGCATAGCAGGATAAGGCACATCATAGCTCAAGCAACTACCAGGTATGCTAGGTTGCAAGGTTCGGCTATTTACTGTGACAAGGTTAAGTCATGCAAAGGAAGTGGGTCCAACTATCGTGCAAAAAGCAGTTGAATCATTTGATCCTAATGCAATAAATAGGTGCAGGAGCAAGAACATAGGAGTTATCGTGATGATCAAAAGGGTTGCTTGCCTTGTTGCTCAGAGGAGGAACGATATCCGTCAGACGGATATTCGGTGGAATCCGGGGGTGCGGTGCCTACCGAAATGAATGGCAACATTCAATAACAATCATACGCAATCAAAATGATGCATGAGCATGGCATGACAATGCAAAGTGATAAGTTATTATAATCAAAATGTTTTAGGTTTAGAGTAGATTTGAATCACATTCGAATAGCAATTCAAACGGGTATTCTCGGATACCGGTTTAATTGATTCGACCTGATGCTCAGATCAACCTAATGTTAACATGCATGAAATGTCATGTTATGGTACTGATTTATATCTAGGGCAGTGTGTGATCATTGTATTTATAATGAAATTTGGATATTTTTGCAAATTCCATTTATAAAGTGATTAAAGAATTGAATTATTCCTTATTTCTCAATTTAGGGTCCTCTAACTTTTTCAAACATAGTTGAAAATAGCATAATCAGAATCCTTGAATTTTTCTGATACTTTTTCATATATAATTTATTTTCATTGGAGTTACAGATTAATTTCTATGATTTTTTCAATTTTTAGCAATTTCCTAAATTAGTTTTAAACTGGAAATTCCATTTATTGCATCAGGCTGACGTCAGCAGGTCAGCCGACCTGTTCGGGTCAAACCTGACAGGGGGGCCCCACTGGTCAGCCTCTCTGGACTAATCCCGCGCTGACCAGCCCTAACAGAGGTTTGACTTGGCCTTGGGCCCACTTGTCAGCGAGTGATTAAGTCACTAATCGGCTGGGTTAGCTTGCCACGTCGACCTCCACCGGCGGCGAGGTCGTCCTCGCCGGCGGGGAGCCTCCGGCGACCACCAGCACGGCGGAGGGGCTCGGAAACGGCGCATAGGGGGCCAAAGGCTGCGCGGAGAGCACCAGAGGAACGACACGTCTCCCGCAGCTTCATTTCTGCGCCTAGCCGGGGCTGATCTGGCCGGAGATGACGCCGGCGACGAGCTTGGCGGCGGCCAAGGCTCGGGAGTCATCGGGGTCTTTGCAACAGGGGGATCTACGCTCGGTTCTTAGCTGCTACAGCATCTACGCGTCGTCCTGGAGCTGTTGGTGCCATCGGAAGGACGAGCTGGACATCGGAGGGCTACCGGCGACGAGCGGCAGCGGCGGTCCTCGTCGGGCTTCGATGAAACTAGGGCTAGAGGAGGGGATCGACGGGGAAAACATAGAGAAAACGACCGCATGCTCACAGGGAGTGCAGAGCAGAGCTCAGACGGCTCGGGGAAGGCCTGGGGGCGACGAATCGACGGGAGAGGTCCGGCGGCCGGAGGTGGAAGACGACGGCGTTGCGGGCGTTGCAGGGCTCGAGGAGGCTTCGGCTTCTGCAGAGACGACCAGGGCGACGAGGTAGAGCTAATGGCGTGCTCTGGGAGGGGATCCTATGGCCGGGGGCACGGCCAGCTCGAGCTCGAGCTCGGCTCTAATGGCGGCAGCAGGGAGAAGGAGGAGATCCGGGAGGAGGAGGAGAACCGAGGCGGGGAATGGATAGGGGAAGCTCTGGGGAGCTTATCCCCGTCGTCGCCTGCGTGAACCAACGGCTAGGCAAGCACGCAGGTGCGTGGCCGCGCCGGAGGAGGCGGCGGCCACCTCCTGCTGCCTACTGGCGCGAGGGAGGGGACGAGCGGGGAGATGGGCCGGGCCTGGCTTGGGCGACATGTAAGTCTTTTTCCATTTCCTCTGTTTTTGTTTTTCCGTTTTGCTATTTATTGCTTTGCTAATTATTGCAGCTCCAAAACAAAAAGTAAAAACTATTTTAGACCTCCTGAAATCTTTGTTATAATATCCCCACTCATTTCAAGGTTTTGAACATTTTTGGAAAATTATAGTTTCTGATTTCAATTTTTAAATTTGAAACCAGTGGCTTTTGCATTTATTTAAAATGCTTAAAGTGTCAAGAAAATAGTTTTCTCCAATGCTCATTTACTTTCATGATTTATCACAAAGTTTGAACATTTCTTGAGGCCATTTTGGGTTCATTGATTTGAACTAGTTTGAAATTTCCTTTAATTGAAATGGTGGCTAGGGTTTTGAGTTTTTCCTTTGCCACTTTGTTATTTTTGTTGTAACTTCTTAGATGCAAATGCAAAGAAGACATGAGCACAATGCTATTTTGCTTAAGGGTTAGGAATGTGAAAACTCACCCCCACTCAAAAGAATCTCGTCCCGAGGTTTAGAAGTCGTCCGGAATAACGCAGGATATTCGAGTCGGAGACGATCCTCTCTTTCCCAAGTTGCCTCCTTTTCAGAATGATTTGACCACTGAACTTTAAGAAACTTGAGGTTTCGACGTCGAGTGGTACGCTCAGCGTGATCAAGAATACGCACGGGGTATTCTCGGTAAGAAAGGTTATCTTGTAGATCAACCGTTTCGTGGTCCACTTCACGGATAGGATCCGAAAAGCAACGCATGAGTTGCGAGACGTGGAAACATCATGAACCTTGGAAAGATGCGGAGGAAGTTCCAACTGGTAGGCAACTTCTCCTCGTTTGGGAAGAATGCGAAAAGGTCCAATGTAACGAGGAGCCAATTTGCCCTTGATACCGAATCGATGGTTACCCTTCAAAGGTGTAACCCGAAGGTAAGCCTTCTCGTCAAGTTCAAAGGTCACAGCCTTATGATGACGATCATATTGGCTCTTTTGACGAGACTGGGCTGTTTTCAACTTTTCACGAATAATGCGAACCTGCTCTTCTTCATCCTGGATCATGTCCGGGCCAAAGAGTTGCCTCTCTCCGGTTTCTGACCAATTAAGAGTGGTTTGACATCTTCGTCCATAGAGAACTTCAAAAGGGGCTTTGCCCAAGCTTGATTGATAACTATTGTTATAAGCAAATTCGGCGAATGGAAGGCACTTCTCCCAATTCATACCGATTGAAATAACACAAGCTCGGAGCATATCTTCTAGGATTTGATTCACTCTTTCTACTTGACCACTTGATTGAGGATGGAAAGCAGTGCTAAAAGATAAGTGAGTCCCCATGGCATTCCGAAAACTTTCCCAGAAGCGAGAAGTAAAGATACTTCCACGGTGCGAGTTAATTTCCAGGGGAACACCATGAAGAGACACTATTCGAGAGATATATAACTCTGCTAGCTGGCTAGCTGTTATACTCTCACGAACAGGAAGAAAATGAGCCACTTTGGAAAGACGGTCAATGACCACAAAGATAGCATTATTTCCTTTCTTGGTCTTGGGAAATCCGGTAATGAAATCCATGCTAACTTTATCCCATTTCCATTCTGGAATAGCTAAAGGTTGAAGGGTGCCAGCAGGCCTTTGATGTTCTGCCTTAACTCGTCGACAAACGTCGCAGTTAGCAACGAACTCAGCAATTTCTCTCTTCATCCTAGTCCACCAGAACCTCTGGCGTAGGTCCTGATACATCTTAGTACTACCGGGATGAATGGTGAGAGGGGAATCATGAGCCTCCTTAAGGATTAACTGCCTTAGATGTGGGTTCTTAGGAACCACTAAACGATTCTGGAAGAACACCACACCTTGATCATTCATGGAAAATTCTTTAGCATTTCCGCTAAAAATATTCTCCTTGATCCGTGATATACCCTTGTCACGCTTTTGGCCAGCTATAATTTGATCCTTAAGAGTAGGCTTCGCCACCAGGGTAGAAAGGAATCCTTGAGGAACAATATGAAGATTCAACTTCCGAAAGTCCTCATGGAGAAGTGGTTGACATTGTTGTAGCATCAAATTGTTACAATAAGATCTACGACTTAGTGCATCGGCCATAACATTGGCCTTCCCCGGGGTGTAAGTTATCCCTAAGTCGTAATCCGAGATCAACTCAACCCATCGTCTTTGCCTGAGATTCAAATCCGGCTGGGTGAAGATATATTTCAGACTTTGGTGATCAGTGAATATTTCGCAACGATTACCCAAAAGGTAATGTCGCCAGGTTTTTAGTGCATGGACCATAGCTGCAAGCTCAAGGTCATGTGTGGGATAATTATCCTCATGTGGACGCAACTGTCGAGATGCGTATGCGATCACATGACGATCTTGCATGAGAATGCAACCTAATCCTTGTCGCGAGGCGTCACAATAGATAACAAAGTCCTTAGAAATATCTGGTGGTAGCAACACAGGTGCAGAAGTCAAGCGTCTTTTCAGTTCCTGAAAACTATGCTCACACTGTGGTGTCCACTCGAACTTCTTATCTTTCTTGAGGAGTTCAGTCAGAGGCTTTGCAACCTTGGAGAAATTCTCGACGAAGTGGCAACAATAGCTCGCTAGACCAAGAAAACTCCTAACTTGCTTAACCGATTCAGGTTGAGTCCAATCAAGGACAGCTTGAACTCTCTCGGGATTGACAGCAATACCCTTACCAGAGATTACGTGGCCTAGATAGGTCACTTCTGGTAACCAGAATTCACATTTTGAAAATTTGGCATAAAGGCGATGCTCTCGAAGTTTCATCAATACCAGCCTTAGATGCTCGGCATGTTCTTGTTCATTCTTTGAGTAGATGAGAATATCATCGAGGTATACTACGACGAATTTATCCAAATACTCCATAAAGATTGAATTCATCAGCCGAGAGAAGGTGGCTGGGGCATTGGTTAAACCGAAGGACATAACGGTATACTCATATTGGCCATAACGAGTAACAAAAGCCGTTTTTGGAATGTCCCGGTTCTTAATCTTGATTTGATGGTATCCCAACCTCAAATCCATTTTGGAGAAGACTGAGGATCCAGCGAGCTGATCGTACAGGTCATTGATCCTGGGGAGCGGATACTTGTTCTTTATGGTGACCAGGTTAACTGGTCGGTAATCTACAACCATCCGATCCGTTCCGTCTTTCTTCTTGACGAAGAGGACGGGACAAGCCCAAGGAGAAGAGCTAGGATGAATGAAACCCTTGTTCAAGGCCTCATCAAATTGCTTCTTAAGTTCGGCTAGCTCCAGGGGTGCCATCTTATAAGGTCTTCTGGCTATTGGGACACTTCCCGGACCAAGATCTATCACAAACTCTACATCTCTGTCAGGTGGAATTCCTGGCAGTTCCTCTGGAAAAACATCCGGGAAGTCACGGACTACGGGAATGTCTTCAAGTTCCGGAAGAGGGTTGGCATTTAGGGAATAGAGATGGCATTTGGTAACTCGAGTAGAGACATTTACTATCTCACCCGAGGAATGGGTAAGCTGGACATTTCTAGGTGGAGTATCAATCTTGGCATAGTGAGCTGACATCCAGTCCATGCCCAAGATGATATTAATATCTGAAGATTTCAATGCTATCAATGAGGCTAGAAAAACTAGCCTGTCTACTAGAATTTCATTATCATAGGTTATCCTAGAGGTTTGCCATTTACTACCAGGGGTTTGGACAACCAATGGGATTGGCATATCACAAAATGACATGTTATGCAACTGTGCATAACTTTCTGAAATGAAGGAATGAGAAGACCCAGTGTCAAAGAGAACGGACGCTGGGTGATGATTAACAAGAAGCGTACCCAACATGACATCGGGATCCTCTGCAGCTTCTTCTGCTGACACATAATTCAGACGGCCACGTGCAGGAGTTGGCTTCACATAAAACGCTTTGCCCGACTTGGCCTGCCCGACGGACTTTCCGGGTTGCTTGGCACCCACATTCTGAGGACACTCACGGGAATAATGCCCTGGTTCTCCACACTTGTAGCATATCACCTGGTTGGCACGTGGTGCAGCATTGCTAGCTGGACCACCATAAGATTTTGATGGAGGGTTGGCCTGATTCGTCTGAGGCGCCACGTAGGATGGCCTCGGAGTGTATCTTGGCGGCAGATAACTGTTTGGAACCCATAGCCTGCGTTTTTGAAACGCGGAACCAGAAGATGAGCCAAAGTCACGGGAGTGCTTCCTTGTGGCTTCGAAGTCAGAATGACCAGTCTCCGCACTGATCGCTTTGTTGACTAGGGCTTGAAAACTTGCACACTCATGGAGGTGCAGATCACGACGGAGCTCAGGGCTCAGACCCTTACGTAATCTTGCTTGCTTCTTGGCGTTAGTAGACACCTCCTCTGTTGCATAGCGGGCGAGGTTACCGAACTCGCGGCTATAGGCATCCACAGACAACTTGCCCTGAGTGAAGGCACAGAACTCCTCTCTCTTTCTGTCCATCAGGCCCTCTTGCAGACGGAAAGCTGCGCTGAAGTCTGCCCATGTGGCCACTGGTTCAGCGGGACGCATAGCTTCAAAATTCTCCCACCACAGATTGGCGGGTCCCTCCAGGAAATATGCCGCAAAGGTCACCTTGTCGGCCTCAGACACATTCTCAGAGCGAATCTTGCGTGAAATGCTGCACAGCCAGTCATCAGCGTTGAGGGGATCGACGGAATGATGAAACTTTGGAGGATTCAGCTTCACAAAGTCATTGAGGGACACTGCAGCATTCCTAGGCTGTTGAGCCATATTCTGCTCAATACGCTCTAGCAGTCGGTTGGTCTCCCTTTTGTTTCTTTCTGCCTCAAGCATCACTTCTACCAGAGAAGGTGGGTGAGGCAGGTCTTCCTGCGACGCTTGACTACCCTCACCTTGCTCATGAGCAGGGGCACGGTTCAACCTGGTGAACACCATCCTAACAAACAAACTCATAGCTTAGACCAAAATCATATCAATACTAACTATGGATTAAGAATGTACTGAACACACGGAATGCGGAAATGAATATCCGAACAACATGGTAACAAGCAACTGCTATATATACACCATGGTTCATACACACCCTTACATAGTTCAGTACAAACTTACTCGAAGAGCAAACTACTGAAATGGTGGAACTACTCATCAGAGGCATACAAGCTTCCTATACATTATTTACCTAGGCCTCCGGAATTCGTTTCACATTACTACCATACTCCACAAGTCACGCAGGACTGTGAACATACGGCTACTACCATACTATCCTTCCGCTCATAGCTCAGGCATCCGCATAGAACATCTCATAGAGATTACCTCCATGACTCGGAAGCTCAACCTGCGGATCAGGAAACACTCTAGCCTGAGATCCCTGGGATCCATAAGGACACGGATGTGGCCTTGGTCCCCTGACTGGTGGTAAGAGGGGTCCCCGAAGAGGTGTGACTCCTCCTATAGCTGGCCAGTCAACATGGGCCGGAAGATGGGTCCTAACAGTGTTCAGCATCTCCATCTCTCCATACCCTGTCTGGACTACCGGTGCCAGCTGCGTCAAAACTGTCCACAGACGGGCACGGGTAGCATAAAGCTCCATGCGGAGAGCATGAGCATCCTTGTCTCTGTTCTCTAGCATCTCAAAAGTGGACTGCAGAAGTGGATCCTCCATAGAAGAATCAAAATAGACTCCACTGAGGTATCCCTCTTCACCGGACTGAGAGGCCGGAACATAGCAGAACTCTGAATTCTGCAGCAGTGCATGTCTCGCTCTCATAATAGTCAGCATTGAATAGGCAGCATCTTGTACTGCCATGTCAACAGTGACTCCCAACCCATAGGACCAATGGATTGGCTTCTCTGCTCCAGGGTAGTCTGGAAATACCCTAACAGTGCAAATGTACTGGCTCTGGTTGAACTCTCGGTACTGTTCCTTTACCGTGTACTCGGGGTACCAGCGGTAACCGCACACCGACATCACCCTGACCAGCATGGCCGTATGACCCGGTACATCAATGCACCTGGTCAAACGTACCACCTGACGAGAAGGACGGCCAGGCATCTGTAAATAGAGAGTAATGCAAAAGCATTAGAGCTCTGAATGCAAAAATTGGGCAGCATAACGGCTGTAAATGCTCAAAACAAATTTGATTCAACCCAAAGTGGAATAACGTAACCACTCAACCATCAAGTTCAACTCTCTGGTCACCAAACTTACTTCCTGCTTCCTAGGAAAAAAAGAAACCCAATATCTCTCGACCCGTAGTCCTATAAGCTACCGATCGGAAACACGAGCCTAGGAGAAGATGAGAAATCTAGTCCTTAATTCCCGCAGAAAGACGAGGATGACCAGAATAGAATAACTTGAGAAGAGAACAAGAATCTTACGTTCCCTTCCACAAACAATTCCCTTATATATAACTAAAGAAATTCTAGACTCAACTTCGACCAGTTTGGCTTAGTAATCCTAGAGTCAGTCAGGCTCTGATACCAACGCTGTCGGGACCCCGATCCTAAGCGATAGGAATCCAGCCTGTAACACATCGCATCCCTTTGGGGTCTCACGCACGGTTAACTCCACGGCTGCAGCCTTACATTAGCCGGGACCGTTTGCGTCTTTTGACTCACGTATGCGATAGTGTCGCTAGCAAACCAATGTCAAAGAACCCGGATCGACATGTCTAGTCAGAAACCAAAGTGGCAGTTCCGCACAAGGACAGGCATACATGACCCAACAAAGCAGGTGTCGATCATCAACGAACGTAGACGAGTCGTAGCAAGCTACAAGGACTCCATTACGTCGCGTGACATTTCCCCAAAGGGGACAGACACAGCAGCTAAGAAGGACACATGCCAGTCAACCAATGTGTCCAGAGCAGTAGCGAACTACCAAGGCTTGTTGGATCACAAAGGGGCATTTCCTTGTAAAGAGTGCTACTAAAGTTCACGACTAGGTATTCGAACCCCATACATATCAAGTAAGACACACGTACGCATGGCATACCGATATGTATAGATACATCAATGGCATCACAACATAACCATAACCATACAAGCTTTATTTAAGAGGCTCGGAAGAGCCACACACATAATATTACACATTAAGGGTCTCACGACCCATAATAGCAGTCATACAATACAAGCCAGCGGAAGAGTTATAAACTGTCTGGGTACAGACATGGCAACTAGTAGGCATGAGGCCTGACTATACTACAGAGCCGACGTAGGGCCAGATCGTAGCTGGGACACCAGCTACTCGTCGTCGTCGATGTCTACGAAGAACCCTCCATTAGGGTCATTAGCAACCTCTGCAACATTTATTAAGCAAACATGAGTACGAAGGTACTCAGCAAGACTTTAGGAGAACTAACTACTCATGCAAGGTATCAAAAGGTATTGTGGGGTTTCATGCGGGAAGCCAGCATTTGACTCGTGGCTAGACAACTTGCTTTTTGAAATTAGTTTTGACAACTTGATTTCTCGCACACGAGTCCACTAACACCACAACAATACACTATCGTGGAATCATTCCGTCTCCATACGGAAATGCCGTCCACGACACTCACGCTTATCTTGACAATTTTATGAGTAGCCATTGAAGTTCTCTATGAACAACATATGTCTCCAAGTAGTCCATATCCGCGGACGCGGCTATTCGAATAGATCATAACCCTGCAGGGGTGTACTTCGTCACACACGCTCCCGCCACTTATCGCCATGTGCACGTCATGCACCTCGGCAACCTTCAAGCGGAAGCCCAGCAAGGGAGTCGGCCACGAAAGTTAACCACACTAGTACCTAGTCCAGGTTTATCGCCTATCTGAGAGTAACCCGTACGGAAGTCCGGCCGAGGTTTCCGCCACGGCCTCAAACAATGTGCGCAGGGTTCCCAAGCCCACCATCCTGGGTGCCACTTGGTACACCGTGCCACTGCCTACCGCATCACGGTCCACCTCTCAGGTCAGCACCATGCACGGCCTCCAGCATTACTATAAACACCAGAAACTACTTGCAACTCCTGGACCGAGTACTTCGCGATTAATAGGCCGAGCGGGGTCATATTTCAGGGCCCAGCATGTGGTAGTATCTAGTCTTGGATTACATACACGGAACTCAGTTCCTAAGGACGGTTCCAATGAAACAACCCGCCATGTACTCCTACACAGCCTTTCACCGGTACCTTTACCAAATCAAGTTCAACACACGACCTTTGCTCACCGGACACATTCCACATTTCTGTTCATCTCCCAGATGACAGACCATACACAACTCTAAGCATAGCATGCATCGCAGGATAAGGCACATCATAGCTCAAGCAACTACCAGGTATGCTAGGTTGCAAGGTTCGGCTATTTACTGTGACAAGGTTAAGTCATGCAAAGGAAGTGGGTCCAACTATCGTGGCAAAAGCAGTTGAAGCATTTGATCCTAATGCAATAAATAGGTGCAGGAGCAAGAACATAGGAGTTATCGTGATGATCAAAAGGGTTGCTTGCCTTGTTGCTCAGAGGAGGAACGATATCCGTTAGACGGATATTCGGTGGAATCCGGGGGTGCGGTGCCTACCGAAATGAATGGCAACATTCAATAACAATCATATGCAATCAAAATGATGCATGAGCATGGCATGAGAATGCAAAGTGATAAGTTATTATAATCAAAATGTTTTAGGTTTAGAGTTGATTTGAATCACATTCGAATAGCAATTCAAATGGGTATTCTCGGATACCGGTTTAATTGATTCGACCTGATGCTCAGATCAACCTAATGTTAACATGCATGAAATGTCATGTTATGGTACTGATTTATATCTAGGGCAGTGTGTGATCATTGTATTTATAATGAAATTTGGATATTTTTGCAAATTCCATTTATAAAGTGATTAAAGAATTGAATTATTCCTTATTTCACAATTTAGGGTCCTGTAACTTTTTCAAACATAGTTGAAAATAGCATAATCAGAATCCTTGAATTTTTCTGATACTTTTTTATATATAATTTATTTTCATTGGAGTTACAGATTAATTTCTATGATTTTTGCAATTTTTAGCAATTTCCTGAATTAGTTTTAAACTGGAAATTCCATTTATTGCATCAGGCTGACGTCAGCAGGTCAGCCGACCTGTTCAGGTCAAACCTGACAGGGGGGCCCCACTGGTCAGCCTCTCTGGGACTAATCCCGCGCTGACCAGCCCTAACTGAGGTTTGACTTGGCCTTGGGCCCACTTGTCAGCGAGTGATTAAGTCACTAATCGGCTGGGTTAGCTTGCCACGTCGACCTCCACCGGCGGCGAGGTCGTCCTCGCCGGCGGGGAGCCTCCGGCGACCACCAGCACGGCGGAGGGGCTCGGAAACGGCGCACAG
>NC_058521.1:298900598-298910598 GCF_904849725.1 Hordeum vulgare subsp. vulgare | reverse complement strand
AACAACAACAACAACAATAACAACCACAACAACAACAACAACCACAACAACGATGACGATGATGACGACGATGACGACAACGACGACAACAACGATAACAACAAGAACAATGACAATTGCAACAACAACGACAACAATAACCTCAACGACAACAACACCAACAACAAAAACAACGAAGACGACGACAAAAAAGTCGACAACATGCAGCGACCCGACTCAACACGAGTCAATCCTCTGGTGTTTCCGTACCATCCCAAGATCATGCTGGTACACACTCAGTACATCAATGTATATATCAAGAGTTCAATCACACAACTTTATTAATTGAAATATCATATCGAGTACTTTATTACAATAAAGGATTACAATAAAGTGGCTGAAGGCCATCTCATGAGATAACTAACGAAGACTAGCGGAAGCATCAGGTAGACGAGTACATCCGACTATAGGGCATGTCGTTGAGCGTTGACCGTAGCCTCACTCCTGGTCGGAAAAGTACTCTACAACATGATACGTTGCAGCCGGGTAGGTCAGCATATGGAATATGCCGGCAAGTCATCAAAGAGAGGGGTAAAAATAATAATCAACTATCTCTACATGCATATTTGGCAGGTGGGGTTATAAGTTTTGCATAAAGCCAATTTTATCCTACAACAAGAGGGGTTGAAAGCAAAATATTACTACATTGTTTGTTGTTAACGAGATGGTTCCGCCAACCAATTCTCGTACCCGAGTTGTTGCTAATACCCACATCATTATTAAGTTGTGTTGAGAGTTCAGGGAAATTTCAATGCCTTTGGTCAACTTGTCCATGATCGTGGACATGGCTAATCGATTAGGTTGGGCACTCTGCAGAGTTTTGCACACGTTCCCCACAAGATTTGAGCGCCTCCGTGTATGTCCTCGCACTTCAGGGTGTTTGAAGACCGGATGATCTAAACATGGTCTTTCAACGGGTCCTTCTAAATCCCTGTCGGTGCCCATCCATTCCTACCGTTCTTCTACATCTGCTAGCACCGCCTATCCAGAGTCGCCGCGTTGTCCAACCAAGCCAGAGCCCATAATGACTTGTGGCTGTGCAGGTAAGCCTTGGGTCTTGAAGTCTCCGTCCGTCCCTTCGAGCCTGGGTGAAGCTTTCCGTAGGATGTCATGGCCGTCTCCAGCATCCCGGGTCATCCACTGGTTTCTCCAGGGAGCCGATCAACCGTCCTCCACCCAGAGTTGCATTGCATCCGAGGTCTTCAAAATCTTGTCTTAACCGGTCTTGATTATTTAATCAACCTCGCATCACTCGTGTTATGCACTCAACCGAAATCCCGTCTACTCAAGATAGCATATATGAAATTGTCGTCCCGGGGACAAGTATCGGGGTTGTTGTGTGCCTACCACATGATACTACAACCTATACAAAAATTTCCAAGTACCTAAGCAGCATGCAATTGGGAAAAGAAAGGTGAAACTGCCATGCATCAAAAAACATAGGAAATAGTATGATCAAAATGACTTGCCTTGATGATAGTTGTCTTGATCGAGCGCTTCTAAGTAACAACCTTCGCCCTCCGGGTGATCTACCGATACAAACAAATACACACCATAAGCAATACAATCAAACAACAAGTAAAAATAACATCAGAAGTAAAAATTTGCTATGGCCTAAATGAAAGAATTCAACACACGTCACTAAGGAAGAAACTTGTTTCTGTTAAAAACCCAAGTTCAAATATTTAAAAAATTTGAAACTTCTACCACAGTAAGATATAATCACTAGGAAGCAGTAGCAAAAAGAATCAACTCAAAATCATTTTTGAAACTCCTGGAATAAGCAAAACAAGGTTTAAACTAAATCTGATCTAATTCAAATTTTCAAATTTCAAACATAGCCAAATTATATGTTTTTAAACTCTACAGCAAATTTGGGATCTACTGGAAAAAGAATCAACCTCATTGGACTCGGGATCAAAAGCTATGCTCAAAACAAAATTGAAACTTTTCTTATTTTGGAACTAAACAGAAAAATAAAACAGATTCTAACCTAATACGTGGCAGTCCCTGATTGGTTAAGGGGGGGTGAGTGCTGCGGGAAAACTAACAAACGGCCGAAATCTATTAGAAACCGCTTCGGCTAAGTAAAGTAAATAGAAAACCGAGTGGTTTTCTTAGCTATACCAAAAGGGTAACTAGGAGCTAATCTAGCGCGTCGGTTTTGATCTAACGGTGGAGGAGGGATGGGGGTGCTCACCGTGGGCTGCTCTACTCCGGCGAGTCCGAGGAGAAGAGGTGGTGGCGGGGAAGACGTTCCGGCGGTCGGCCGAGGTGGGGGAGACGTCCGGGCGGCGGATGGGATCGCCGGTGTTCTGATGGAGGCGTCGGGGAGGTGGGGTGTGGGGCGTCGGGCGAGCAGGGGAGCTCGGGGTTTCGGTGGTGGTGGCCAACTCCGGCGGTGCAGCAGGGGCGGCGGGGCAGAGCTTGGGCGGGGCGACGGCAGGGTGGAACGGAGTGCGGGGACCGGGGGCAGTATTTATAGGGGAAGAGGGGCGCTCGGGAGGGAAGGAGGAGGGAGAATCCGGGTGGGGATCGGGCTGGTGAGGAAAGGAAGGAGCTCGGGGCGCTGTAAGGAAGGAGAGGGACGGGGGGAAGGAGGAGACCGACTCGGGATGGGTTTTGGGCGGTGGGTCCCACGCAGCAGGGAGAGGGGGCTGGGGGGCTTGGGGGCGGTCGGCCGATCCGTAGGGATCTCGGATCCCGGCTACTATGGGATTTCGGCCCAACTCTATAATGCGCCCACGCGCGGTTTCCTTTAAAAAAACCGTTTCCTATTTAGCCTTTTTAATAAAACAGAAACTTAAAGGGAAAAAAAAGGAAACAAATAAAATAATTAATATGGGGTATTATATACCAAAAAAATCAAAAAAATATCCTCTACTCGACTAACATTTTTCCAAAGCAAAAATAAAAACTTTAAAAAATGATTTTTTCAGAAAATCCCCTAAATGCTTTATTTTCTTTTTGCAAATATTTTCGCGATAAAACCTTGGCTTTCTTGGCTCCAAATATTTCAGAGATGCCTCACATTTTTGTAGGGTCATTTTCCTCCGCTCTCTCTTGAGGCAAGAGATCGTTTCCTGGCATTTCTCGTGTGAAGAAAAATAGAAATGCAAAAGAAAAAGTCGAAAGAATTCAAATGCAACTTTATTTCAATCAATATGCATAGATGCTTAGCTACAATGTAAAACATTCCCAGTTAGGAAAATTGGGATGTTACAAACCTACCCACCTTAAGTTGAATCTCGCCCTCGAGATTCGGGTTGGTTAGAAAATAGGTGCGGGTGATCTCGACGAAGATCCTCTTCTCGTTCCCAGGTGGCTTCTTCCTCGGTGTGGTGGCTCCAAAACACCTTGCAGAACTTGATGATCTTGCTGCGGGTAACTCTGTTGGTTGTCTCAAGAATCCTGATGGGTTTCTCCTCATACGTCAGATAAGTGTCAAGCTGTATGGCCTCTAGGGGCACTGTATCGCTCAAGGGAACATCGGCCATCTCAGCGTGGCATTTCTTCAACTGGGAAACATGGAAGACATCATGAACTCCGGACAATCCTTCCGGCAGTTCCAGTTTATATGCAACTTCGCCTCTACGCTCAAGAATTTTGTAGGGGCCAATGAATCAGGGTGCTAACTTTCCTTTCACACCAAATCTCTTGATTCCTCGAAGTGGAGACACCCGAAGATATGCTCGGTCTCCCACTTCGTATGTTACTTCCTTGCGTTTGCTGTCAGCATAACTTTTCTGCCTGGACTGAGATATTTTGAGTCGGTCAAGAATAAGCTTGACCTTCTCTTCAGAATCTTAGATAAGGTCGGGACCAAAATGTTGTCGATCTCCAACTCCATCCCACATCAATGGTGTTCTGCACCTCCTTCCGTATAGAGCTTCGAAAGGGGCCATCTTCATACTGGTCTGGTAGCTGTTGTTGTATGCGAACTCGGCATAAGGCAATTTTTCTTCCCAACTACACCCAGAGTCTAGTGCGCAAGCTCTCAACATGTCTTCCAGAATCTGATTGACTCTCTCGGTCTGTCCATCTGTCTGTGGGTGAAAAGCTGTACTGAACTCCAATCTCGTTCCCAAGGTTTCATGCAGTTGGTGCCAAAATTTTGATGTGAACTGAGTTCCTCTATCTGACACAATGCTCTTCGGTACTCCGTGCACACATACGATCCTGGTCATATATATCATGGCCAGCTTGGCACTCGTGTAAGTAGTCTTCACAGGAATGAAGTGTGCTACCTTGGTCAAACGATCGACCACAACCCAAATAGAATCATAGCCAGAACGGGTCATGGGTAATCTTGTGATGAAGTCCATACCAAGCTTTTCCCATTTCCACTTGGGTATCGGCCGAGGTTGGAGCAAACCTGCTGGCTTCTGATGCTCGGCTTTTACTCGCTGACAAACATCGCATATTGCTACGAACTCGGCAATATCTTTCTTCATTCCTGTCCACCAGAAACTTTCTTTCAGATCCAGATACATCTTGGTGCTGCCAGGGTGTATCGAGTACGGGGAATCATGGGCCTCCTGAAGTATCAACTTCCTGAGTTCGGGATCATTGGGCACATAAATGCGATCCTCAAACCATAAAGTTCCGTGCTCATCCTCACGAAAACCTTTAGCCTTCCCGTCTTTCATTTTCTGCTTTATCTCAGGTATCTCCTTGTCTGATTTCTGTGCTTCGTGGATCTTTTCGGTCAAAGTGGACTGAATTTCTAGTGTGGCAACAAATCCTCTTGGAACTATTTCCAATTTGAGCTCTCGGCGGTCATCGGCTAACTCCTGGGGTAATCCTCCTGCTATGAGTGTTTTCACATAACTCTTGCGGCTCAACGCATCGGCTACAACATTTGCCTTGCCTAGGTGATAATGCAATTTCATATCATAGTCCTTGATCAACTCTAGCCATCGCCTCTGTCTGAGGTTCAACTCTTTCTGCGTGAAGATATATTTCAGGCTCTCGTGATTAGTGTAAAGATCACAACTATTTCCGATCAGGAAATGTCTCTAGGTCTTGAGAGCGTGCACTACGGCTGCTAGTTCCAAATCATGTGTGGCATAATTCAACTCATGGGGTCTGAGCTGTCTGGATGCATATGCTAAAACTTTACCTTCTTGTATGAGCACTCCTCCGAGTCCTTGACGAGAAGCGTCACAGTAAACCTGGAAATCCTTCCGAATGTTCGGCAATATCAGCACTGGGGCTGTAACCAGGCGTTTCTTCAACTCTTGAAAACTGATTTCACATTCCTCAGTCCAAACATACTTGCACTCCTTCTTCAACAACTCTGTCATGGGCTTGGCGATCTTTGAGAAATTCTCAATGAACCTCCGGTAATATCCGGTAAGTCCGAGGAAACTGCGGATCTCCTTGACTAAAGTGGGTGCTACACATTCGGTGACTGCTGCGACCTTCGCAGCGTCCACTGCTATTCCTTCTCCTGAGATGACGTGTCCGAGGAATCCGACGTCCTTCAACCAAAACTCTCATTTGCTAAACTTTGCATACAGCTTATGCTCTCGAAGTTTCTCCAGAACTAGACGCAGATGTTCCTTGTGTTCCTCTTCGTTCTTGGAGAATATTAGTATGTCATCGATGAACACCATGACAAACTTGTCCAAGTATTCCATAAATACCTTCTTCATCAGATTCATAAAATATGCCAGAGCATTAGTCAGTCCAAATGACATGACCGTGTACTCATACAAGCCGTACCGAGTGGTGAAGGCTGTCTTGGGTATATCCTATTCACGAATCCTCAACTGATGATACTCGGATCGAAGATCGATCTTTGAGAATATGCAGGCTCCAACTAACTGATCAAGCAGATCGTTGATCATCGGCAAGGGGTACTTGTTCTTGATGGTCACCTTGTTCAATGCACGATAATCGACAACCATTCTCAAGGACTTATCCTTCTTTTCAACCAAGAGCACTGGGGCTCCCCAAGGTGAAGAACTTGGGCGAATATACCCTTTGTCCAACAACTCCTTAATTTGCTTCTTGATTTCTACCAAGTCATTTGCGGGCATCCGATAGGGTCTCTTGGATATCGGGGCTGTTCCGGGTAATAGCTCAATCAGGAACTCAATCTCTCTATCAGGTGGCATGCCCGGTAATTCCTCCGGAAATACATCTGGGTACTCCTGTACAATCGGTACTTCCTCCTGGATTACTCCCGTGAGAGAGTTTACGTGCTTACTCCGTGTCGGGCGCTGAGACACGTACTTAATCCGCTTGTGCTCGGGGGTGGTGAGCAAAATAGACTTGAGGGCACAATCAATAATACCTTCATACTTGGCCAACCAATCCATGCCTAGGATTACATCCAATCCCTGGGACTCTAATACGATGAGGTCGGTGGGAAAATTATGGTTCCCGATGTTGAGACTCAAAGCATGGCATCCTATCCCGGCTGTCATCATGCCTCCTGGGGAACTGACCTTAATAGGCTGGCTGAGGGTTCTAGTTGGCAAACTATACTTTTCCACAACTACCCTTGATATGAATGAACGCGTTGCACCAGAATCAAAAAGTACCAATACTGGACGTGAATTTAGCAAGAACTTACCAACCACAGTATCGGGGTGATCATAGACCTCTTCAGCATCAATGTGATTCACCTTAGCTCGAGGAAAAGGATTGGGCTTCTTTGCTGCAGAGCTGCCGGTGCCGTTTCCATTTCCCTGCTTGTTCTGGGGACATTCAGTGGCATAGTGTCCCGTCTTCTGACACTTGAAGCAGGTGATGTGATTCAGATCCATCTGAGCTGGAGCTGAATGCTGCTGAGTGCTAGTACCCCATTCTTGAAGTTGTTGTTGTTGCGGTGGTTCCCATTTCCTCCATGGTTGTGGCCTCCATGGTTGTGCACTGGGTGGTTATGCTGGACGTGTCCTCCAAACTTACCGGATCCAGTCCCGGTATTTCCTGAATAGGGGGTGTAGCGAGGCTTCTGCTGAGTGCCGGAGTTGAACTTTCCATTCCCATACATCCGCTTGCGGTTCTCCATCTGCTGGTGTTTCCCCTCCAAGATGAGGGCCTTATCAACCAGCTCCTGGTAGTTGTTGAAGGTGACTAAAGTCAGCTGAATGCTCAGCTCATCATTGAGTCCCTCCAAGAACTTTTCCTGCATGGCCGCATCATCGGCCACATCTCCAGGTGCATAACGGGCGAGCATGCTGAATTCATGGACATACTGAGCCACAGAGCGATTCCCCTGGCGTAAGTTGCGAAACTCACGCTTCTTCAGACTCATTGCACCAGCTGAGACATGTGTGGTACGCAAGGCTTGCTTGAACTGCTCCCAAGTGACTCCAGCAATGGGGTATGTGGTGGTGTAGTTCTCCCACCATGCAGCTGCAGGGCCTTCAAGTTGATGCGCGGCAAAGCGCACCTTCTCAGCTTCTGTACAACCAGGAGTGATAAGTTCCCGCTCCATCTTGCGGAGCCAATCATCTGCCACAATGGGCTCAATGCTGCTGGAGAAAGTCGGAGGGTTCAACCTCAGGAAACGGGTGAGATTGTCGGCCTGGGGTGGATGATGGTTGTTGTTATTGTTCTGGTTCTGGATGATCAGCTGCATCAGGGTATTTTGTTGCTGAATTAACTGGGTGAGTTCCGGCGGAAAGTTGGAAGTAGGGGCACGTCTCGGAGGCATCTGATGTTTGTAGAGGGGTGAGATTAGCATAGAACAATGGTCTAAGAGTAATTACACTACCCATATGAAATGCAACAAACAAGTATCACACCACACATTTTATTCAATACCATCACAAAGGTTCACACGGGGATACAAAATTCGATAATCCTAAACATCGGCCTAAGCGTTTAACGAAAAAATAAATTTGGTGATCTAGTCTAAGTGTCCTCCTCAGAAAAGCATGGTCATGGGTCCTTCAGTGGAGCTTTCTTCATAGTCCTCGTCATTGCTGATCAAGGGGGCTACGTCGCCTTCGGGATGAAGGTTCTCGCCCATGTCCAGTTCCTCCTCCAGGTATGCAACTCGAGTCTTCAGCTTCTCGATCCTCTCCATAAAGTCCTTCACCTCCAGTTTGTGCTCATAGTGGGCTTCCTGGGCTGCTTCTTCGAGTTGGAGTTCACGGAGCGACAGTTGCTTGATCTTCCTGGCGTCCTTGATCACACGGTGCTCCAGAGTCGCGCTGTGCTTCTCCAAGGTCTGGGCATAGGATAGGAGAGCGTCCTTGGTGTTGCTTGAGATGATTTCTCCGTCTTCTCTTCTCCGGGATACCGTGAATAGGTCTAGTGAAATAGGGCAGCCTTTGTACACTTCCTTGATACGTCCGAGTGCACAATGGACCGCCATGTCCCTTCCGAGAATCCAGTTGGGTGCGATGAACTTGAAATCCACCGGCTTAGTGCGCGGCTCGAATGTCCTTCCGGGAACGTGCACCTTGATCCTGTAGGATGAATCGTCCGGGTAAGACGAAGTCGGCTTCCGTGTGATAGTCGGCAGAGCAATCCTCAAGTCCTTGGTGATCTGTACCAGCTCCTTTCCGAAAGGCATAGTGGCGTCGGGCTGGCAAAACTCCGTGAACTTAACGGGGATGAAGGTGGCCATCTAAAACATTGGAAAATCGGATAGAAGTCAGAAATGATCAGAAGAGAAAATAGAGGATTTATAGACATAACAAAATTGTTTTCTTCCTAAGGCTTTTCCACTCCAAGAGGTTACGTCCTACGGTCAGCGTGTGCTCTGATACCATTTCTGTAGCGACCCGACTCAAGACAAGTCAAGCCACTGGTGTTTGTGTACCATCCCAAGATCATGCTGGTACACACTCAGTACATCAATGTATATATCAAGAGTTCAATCACACAGCTTTATTAATCGAAATCTCTTATCGAGTACTTTATTACAATAAAGGATTACAATAAAGTGGCTGAAGGCCATCTCATGAGATAACTAACGAATACTAGCGGAAGCATCAGGTAGACGAGTCCATCCGACTCCAGGGCATGTCGCTGAGCGTAGATCGTAGCCTCACTCCTGGTCGGAAAAGTACTCTACAACATGATACGTTGCAGCCGTGTAGGTCAGCATATGGAATATGCCGGCAAGTCATCAAAGAGAGGGGTAAAAATAATAATCAACTATCTCTACATGCATATTTGGCAGGTGGGGCTATAAGTTTTGCATAAAGCCAATTTTATCCTACAACAAGAGGGGCTGAAAGCAAAATATTACTACATTGTTTGTTGTTACCGAGATGGTTCCGCCAACCAATTCTCGTACCTGAGTTGTTGTTAGTACCCACATCATTATTAAGTTGTGTCGAGAGTCCAGGGAAATTTCAATGCCTTTGGCTCAAGTTGTCCATGACCATGGACACGGCTAATCGATTAGGTTGGGCACTCTGCAGAGTTTTGCACATGTTCCCCACAAGATTTGATCGCCTCCGTGTATGTCCTCGCACTTCAGGGTGTTTGACGACCGGATGATCAAAACATGGTCTTTCAACGGGCCCCTCTGAATCCCTGTCGGTGCCCATCCATTCCTACAGTTCTTCTACATCTACTAGCACCGCCTGTCCAGAGTCGCCGCGTTGTCCAACCAAGCCAGAGCCCATAATGACTTGTGGCTGTGCAGGTAAGCCTTGGGTCTTGAAGTCTCTGTCCGTCCCTTGGAGCCTGGGTGAAGCTTTGCGCATGATGTCATGGCCGTCTCCAGCATCCCGGGTCATCCACTGGTTTCTCTAGGGAGCCGATCAACCGTCCTTCACCCAGAGTTGCATTGCGTCCGAGGTCTTCAAAATCTTGTCTTAACCGGTCTTGATTATTTAATCAACCTCGCATCACTCGTGTTATGCACTCAACCGAAATCCCGTCTACTCAAGCATAGCATATATGAAATTGTCGTCCCGGGGCCAAGTATCGGGGTTGTTGTGTTCCTACCTCATGATACTACAACCTATACTAAAATTTCCAAGTA
>NC_058521.1:298883098-298890598 GCF_904849725.1 Hordeum vulgare subsp. vulgare | reverse complement strand
CCCCTGCACCCCTTCCCATCGGCCATTGCCACCACGGGAGCCCCAGCCACGGTAACTCCTCCTCCTGTTTCTATTTTTTTTCTTTTTCTTGGTTGCCCTTACATCTATTTCCATTGGTATAGATTACATAGGTACTTACCCCTTCGGTTTACTAAAAAGAACTTGCGGTTGTTTTATTTAATCAGTTAGCCAAACAGTTTTCTTCTAATGTGCGGACGTTTGTTAGTTTCGCACCGCAGCGCACAGTTCTAAGCAACCAGAGATCGCCACGTGGCCGTTCATTAGTTAGCTTTTATTCAGTTTTTTTTGTTTACTTCCAAAAACAGAAAAGCTCCAATTCTGTTTAGCCCATAACTTTTGATCCCTAAGTCCAATGATATTGATTCTTTTTCCAGTAGCTCACAAATTTCCTGTAGTTTTTAAAAACATATAATTTTAAAATATAAGTTAGGTCAGATTTACTTTAAACCTTGTTTTGCCTATTCCAGAAGTTTAAAAATAGCTTTTAATTTGATTCCTTTTGGTACTGATCATTAGTGATTTTATTTATGAGTGGTAAACATTTCAGATTTGTTTGAGTAATTTAGCTCACTGTTTCTTGTGAAACAATTTCTGTTTCACCTCTTTTTGGTTTCGGCTAATTCCTTTTCTACTTTTGTTTTAAAATATTTTCTTTATTATTTCAGAAAGATTATGTTTTGTTTCTGTTAGTTAAACAGTAGTTTTGCAACAACTTTTTAGTTTATTTTAATTGTTATCATGAAATCAATTCTAGTTCCTTAGTAACTTGCAATTGGTTTCCGCACTGTTTCATATCCTTTATTTTATCTTAGTTAAACTTATATCTTAGTTCGTTGTTAATAAGTTCTGTTAGACAAAAAAAACTATTTATTGTTTGACGTAGTTGAAGACTCCCAAGTCTTATTTGAAGTTTCTTTCTGTTTCTTATTCGCTCTCTCTCTTTTGTTTTGATTGCTAGAATGATTGCTAGTATGAGTGCTTATGTGAATGATATGTTTGTTATATAGATTTCATCGGAGATTGACGAGTAGTCTATCAAGTTATTTTCTCGAGAAATTCTTCTTCGTCAACATCACCAGGCAAGTCACTTTGATCATACTATCACCTATGTTTTATGCATCGCAGTTCTACCATCCATTGCCCAAATTGCATGCTGCTTAGGTACTTGGAAATTTTAGTATAGATTGTAGTATCATGTGGTAGGCACACAACAACCCCGATACTTGGCCCCGGGACGACAAATTTCATATTGCTATGCTTGAGTAGACGGGATTTCGGTTGAGTTCATAACACGAGTCATGCGAGGTTGAGACAAGATTTTCAAGACCTCGGACGCAATGCAACTCTGGTTGAAGGACGGTTGATCGGCTCCCTGGAGAACCCAGTGGATGACCCGGGATGCTAGAGAGGCCATGACATCCTGCGCAAAGCTTCACCCAGGCTCAAAGAGACGGACGGATATTTTCAAGACCCAAGGCTTACCTGCATAGCCACAAGTCATTATGGGCTCTGGCTTGGTTGGATAACGCGGCGACTCTGGATAGGCGGTGCTAGCAGATGTAGAAGAACGGTAGGAATGGATGGGCACCGACAGGGATTCAGAGGGACCCGTTGAAAGACCATGTTTTGATCATCCAGTCTTCAAACACCCTGAAGTGCGAGGACATACTCGGAGGCGATCAAATCTTGTGTTGAACGTGTGCAAAACTCTGCAGAGTATTCAAACCTAATCGATTAGCCGTGTCCACGGTTATGGACAACTTGAGCCAAAGGAACTGAAGTTATCTAGATTTCTCAACACAAATAATAAAATTGATGTGGGAATTATTGACAACTCGGGTACGAGAATTGGTTGGCGGAACCATCTCGTTAACAACCAACAATGTAGTAACATTTTGCTTTTAGCCCTCTTGTTGTAGGAGAAAACTTGCTTTTCGCTAAAAACTTATAGCCCCACCTTCGATATATGCATATAGTATAGATGATTACTTTTCACCCCTCTCTTATGTGACTTGCCGGCATATTCAATATGCTGACCTACACGGCTACAACATCTTATGTTACAGATATTTTTCTTCGACGAGTAAGAGTACGATTTCAGGGTTACGGTCTACACTCAACTTGCCGTTGGTGTTTATTGGGACTCCACTCCCTTGACTGCTTCCGCTGAAATAATTAAGGTATATATCTGTTTTACGCTATTTACATGTGATTGCACTTTGATATATACATTGATGTACTGTGTGTGCCAGCATACTGATCCAGGGATGGCACAGTAACACAGAGGCTTGACTCATCTTGAGTCGGGTCGCTACAGAAATGGTATCAGAGCACAGGTTGACTATAGGACATGACCCTAGGAACTGGAATTTCTTAGGATAGGATCTCTCAAAAAAATCTTATTTTCGAGAACACCTTTCACTTCTCATCTTTTCTGATTTCATAAAACATTCTCTCTCACCTCAAATAGTTAGACAATGCCCTTTCCTTTTGACCACGTGAAGGATCAACCGACTCCCACGTCAAAGTAAAGAGGATTTCAACATGCATTTGAAGAATTGAAGGTGCACCAATTGAAGACTCTCAAGACCCGAAGAACTCGAAGACCCCGAAGCGTTCGAATATTTATATGACATTTAGAAGTCCAAACCCCTATTATATACCCATGTTAGATACGATGATTTGTGAGCCGTCATTGGTGTGTGTTTTCCGACGGCCACAAATAAAACCCATTCTCAAAAATATTGTTTGTATTGTGTGTATCTCCCTATGTTGCCCGTGTCATCCCCAAAACCTCAACCCTACCAGATGGAGTTTGAAGCTGGACTTGTAGTCTCTCGACCAATGACCCAGCTGGAAGCTGAAATATGGATTCAGAACATGGAGAACCACTTCGGGAGCAACTTGGTCTCAAGGAAGCATGAAGTGGAACACGCTCTCCAGTACTTTACCCAAAGTGCTGCAATCTGGTGGAAAATGCACCATGCCATACAAGGATTTAGTGGAGCAGAAAGTTGGGAAGAATTCAAGAAGACTCTGTTAAGATCCCGTCTCATTCAGAAGGGCTATGATAATCCGAAGAAGAAGACTTGTGCATGCAAGATCTGTGGAGAAATAGGACACACCCAGGAAGAACACAAGGATGGATGCACTCATTGTGAAGAAATCACCCAGCTGAGGAGTGCCCAAGTAGTCAGGTGACTTGTTTCCTTTGTGAGGGAACCACCCACTACCCAGCTCAGTGTCACATTTACCCCAAGGTGCAACGGATTGTCAAGCAGCAGAAAGATGCAGTGAAGGAAACCCTCAAGAAGAAGATTCTAAAAGAACCGGTGATGAACGAAAATATTGAAGACCCTGATGGACAAGGTCTGACCAGATTTTTCTCCAATGCATGCTACTCATGTGGAGAAGAAGGACATTATTCACAGGATTGCACGAAGGGAAGCCAAGAGTATCTCGGAAACTTCCCGACGGAAGAAGTGGAGTTTGATCCACTTGAAATAGAAGAACTGGCCAAGATGAAGGAGTACGAAAAGAGGAACAAGTACCCTCGGAAGAACCAAATCTCTGCAGACCTAGACCTGAGTCATGTCAGAGGTTACAAGTGTATGAAAATTGGCCACCACAAATACATGTGCTCAGGAAGGAAGCCGGGAATCCAAGGAGCAAAAGCAGAAGCTAAGAAGCCTCGAGACTTGTCAGAAATCATTTGCTTTTGTTGCAAGGAAGCAGGATATTTTGCCAGCGATTGTCCACAAAGGAAGAAAGCTAGAATGGAGTAGTTAAGTTTTGACCATGGCAATAAGTGTAATCCGAAGCACTCTTGTTTTTCATAAGATCATGGAGTGAAATTTTTGTAACAGAAGTCCCTGAGATTGTAATAACATCATGAATAAATGGAATTTATTGTCTCATGATTGACTATGTTGAAACTGTATGCGTTGTTTCTCTACGAGCAAGCTCTCTCAACAATTATGAGGATATGAGAGAAATATGGTCTATACAGGCATGAGTATAATTCATTTAAGTATGGTAGTAATCGATAAACCCACAGGATCCATTGAGTAGGAGTGTACCATGATTACCAAGGAGACATATACATTCCTCTGAGTACCTATTTACTGATACCTGCAGATGACAACTCTCTACGAGTCATTCCTCAAGGGCCCAGAAACGATCATGACCCTGGCCAGTGGTCATGATTACCCGAAAATCCTGAAGGACATGATGAAGCACATTCACCTTGAAGGAGATGCGGTCTACAAAGGCTACCCATTCATGGAAAATGGAGTGGAACTTTGGTACGTGGAAGTACACCTCCACCATGTGAAAGGAGTTTGTCCAAAGACTATGGGGCGATACTTCTTCATTTCACGTGTACCAAGAGCAACTTTCTTCGATGCTGTTCGTGAAGCTGCCATGGAAGCCATACGTCAGATCGGAGAAATCCTTGAAGCAAGACTCTGTCTTACCCAGGAATACCTGAGTGAAGTACGTGCGGAGATGATGGAGATGATGCTCATGACCACCTTGATGAAGCAAAAGATGGATGATTTCAAGGAGCACCTCGGAAAGTTCGAGTGGAACTAAAGTACCTCCAAGAGAGGCAGATGAAAAAAGTTGGCAGAAATGCTCGACCATACCGAACCATGTGGATGGCAGCATTTGTAATAGAGTACTTTGGAATTGGAGTTTTTGGTAAGAAATTAAGGATGTAATAAAGGATTGATTATGAAATGCATATGATTTATGAAAGAATATGATGGATCAACAAACGTTTTCTTAGGAGCATACGAAAACCTGAGAGTTGTGAAGAAACGATAGATGCTTTGTTCAGCTTGCAGAACCAATGGATTATCCGAACTTTGTTCGTGGACAAGAGAAATTCTGCAACGCTTGTGAGGATGCCCAAGTGTTAGATTGCGAGATTCGCTAAACCTTATACAGAGAAATGATTTGGGTGCGGAATGGATTGATCACCATGACGACTTACTCTTATCATTTATCTTGCTATTCGGAATGGTAAATCTGAGAGACTTACCCATAGTGAGAGACGACGTTCTTTGAAGCTTTTGTTTAAGCCTTAGAGTGGTATAAGAAAAGCCCCATGTACATGGCCCTTGTTGTCCCGCATAGGAAATGTTACGGTGAGAATGAAACCAGGCCCCTCTCTCTGCAGGACAGCCACAAATGGTAGACCACCATGAGAATCATCGATAGGTTAGTTAGAATTGATCACGAGACTGTCAGTTAAAGAAGACCCAGTAACGGAAGAAGCTTATCTCAACGGAAGAGCCCTCGTTTTTGATGGAGACGTTACGAATATAACGGAAGATATGAAGACTGTGAGGAGTCAGATGCCAAAACCCCAGAGGATTGTTAAAATCTTAAGGGATCAGTAACCTTCATTTTAAGTGTGGTAGCATCCCACTTTGCAGGAGATTGGAATTGTTAGAAGACCCCCAAACCCTAACCTTTCTTTCTAGCCTCTTCGAATCTCGAGGACGAGATTCATTTTAAGTGTGGTAGGTTTGTAACATCCCAAATTTTGGAATGTTAAAATAATTATTAGATTGTTTGTTTGTTTGCTTGAGTGATTGAAACTTGTGTGAAATTTGAAACTTTTCAAAAACTTTTGAATGAGAGGGAATAAAATGACTTTCCCCCTCTCCGGTGAATTCAAATTCAATCATTTAAAAGCAAAGAGAGAAGATGACATGACTTCTTCAACTATAGAGAATTTGAACGGAGATATTTGCATTTGAATTCTTTTGCATTTCTATTTGTTTTTTTCGTGCAAGAAATGCCGGGAAATACATTCTGTCAAACAGAAAAGAGAGGAGGAACATGACCCTCAAACACACGGGCATTTTGAAAGTTATTTGAACCCTAAAACTTAGAGGGTCATTTGAAAATTATTTGCAAAAGAAAATAAATGTTTTAGGCAATTTTGTGAAAACAATTTTTTCTGAAGTTTTTATTTTTGCCGTGGAAATATGCCCATCATTTAGATTTTATTTTTTGATAATTTTAGTATATAAAAACTCTTTATTCCGAATTGATTTGATTTCTTTTTATCGTTTTAGTTTCCTAGTTTTAAAAATAGGAAAGGAATCATTTTTATTAGGAAACTCCAGGTGGCCCATTAAGAGCTTTCCTTTTTCTCTGGCCCAGGAAGATCTTCTTCCTCCTCTGTTTCCTCTCACGTGACAGAACTTTCCATCCATGGAGAGAAGAATCCCCACCTCCGGGATTCGCGAAGCACCTTCCCTCCCAGCGCCTCCCGTCGCCTCTATAAGAACCCCCATGGCCCCCTCGTTCCATTCCCGTTGAAACCATCCCCTCTCCTCGCCTCTAGCTCGAGCGCCACCTCGCCGGAGACGGCACCAGAGAACATCACAGGAGCTCCTCCACCTCGTCAGCCCCTGCACCCTCCCCTCCCTGCCGAGTCCTCCACCACCCCACCTCGTTGCACCCTTCGCCACCTCCCTGCACCTCCTCCACTGCCCCCCCTGCAGCCCCACCTCACTGCACCCCTCCACCTCGCTGCACACCTCCACCTCGCTGCTCCTCCCATCGGCAGCAGTTTTTCCCCGTCGGCCCCCCCTGCAGCCCTCCTACACCTCGCCTCCCTCCCCTCCCTGGAGCCCCACCGCCCCCCTGCCACCACACCTTCCCCGCCGACGACCCCCATCCCCACCGGAGCTCCACCCCTGCACCCCTTCCCATCGGCCATTGCCAGCACGGCAGCCCCAGCCACGGTAACTCCTCCTCCTGTTTCTATTTTTTTTCTTTTTCTTGGTTGCCCTTAGATCTATTTCCAATGGTATAGATTACATAGGTACTTACCCCTTCGGTTTTCTAAAAAGAACTGGCGGTTGTTTTATTTAATGAGTTAGCCAAACAGTTTTCTTCTAATGGGCGGACATTTGTTAGTTTAGCACCGCAGCGCACAGGTCTAACCAACCAGAGATCGCCACGTGGCCGTTCATTAGTTAGCTTTTATTCAGTTTTTTTTCTGTTTAATTCCAAAAACAGGAAAGTTCCAATCTTGTTTAGCCCATAACTTTTGATCCCTAAGTCCAATGATATTGATTGTTTTTCCAGTAGCTCACAAATTTCCTGTAGGTTTTAAAAACATATAATTTGTCTATGTTTGAAATTTTCAAATATAAGTTAGATCAGATTTAGTTTAAACCTTGTTTTGCCTATTCCAGGAGTTTAAAAATAGCTTTTAATTCGATTCCTTTTGGTACTGATCACTGGTGATCTTATTTATCAGTGGTAAACATTTCAGATTTGTTTGAGTACTTTAGCTCACTGTTTCTTGTGAAACAATTTCTGTTTCACCTCTTTTTTTCTACTTTTGTTTTAAAATATTTTCTTTATTATTTCAGAAAGATGATGTTTTGTTTCTTTTAGTTAAACAGTAGTTTTGCAACAACTTTTTATTTTATTTTAATTGTTATCACGAAA
>NC_058521.1:298860598-298875598 GCF_904849725.1 Hordeum vulgare subsp. vulgare | reverse complement strand
TAAGACCAATGATGTAGCGTGACTTGCGATAATGGTGGGGTCCCTCAACTGTGAGAGTCCTCATGTCTCTCATATTCCTCACTTGAGGCTTTTGGTAGGATTAGGCTTGGGTTGAGCATCATGAGGAAATCATTCCGACGTGTTACTTTGATCCCCTTTAACAGTACGGTGTTCCTATGACTCAAAATTGAAGAAAATAAAACAGAGAGAATAAATCTTCATGCTTCAAAATCTTCATCTTGTTTTTCTTTAGGACACACCGAATTCCTCATCTTCAATTTATTCATGAGGAATATCAATTTCATTGCAATTTGTTCGCGATTCAATTCTTCAGCTTCATACCATTTTCTTCAGCTGAAGATATACATTTTTAGGGTCGATATTCATCGAATATATCAAACTCCTCAGTGACTTAGAGATCCTGTGTACACTCATCAACACATTAGATACTTAACCTATAAGTCTTCAAACCACCAAAATCACTATGGGGCAGTTGATGCACTTACAATCTCCCCCTTTTTGGTGGTTGATGACAATTAGGTTAAGTCTTCAACGGGGATAGAAATATGAAGTGTAAATACTCATTTGAGGAATTTGAAATCAAGATTCAGAGAGACTCCCCCTCAAGAGGTGCATATCTTGAGAATTTTTCTTTTCACAGCAAATGCACATTGATGATTTATATCATGGAGATTTCCCCCTGAGTCTTGTAAATCATGCATACATACGACAGATAGTGTGAAGAAATTGAGGATGCATGATGACAAATGGTATCTGACGAATTCCAGCATGCGTGCATTAATATTTTGAGGTATAAGCATGCGAAGAAAAACGTTCAAAAGCGTTAGAGTACCATCGTGCTTAAGTTACAACTCATTACATAAAACACTTCAGAAGAGCCAAGAGTTTGTAACTTAAATAAAGTTTATAAGCCCTCAAAATATATCCCACGTGAATACTAACTCTAAGATTTCTCCTCCTTTGTCATCAAGTGACAAAAAAGGGACAAACTGAGGACTAACGCCCCGTGAAGACTTTCACTTCTTGGCAGTTGAGGAAGATGCGTGAGTATTCTTGGGAACAGACGTCCTCCTTGGACTAGTGGCAGTATCTTGTTGGTCTTCATCTGATTCAGCGGTGCGGAATGAAGAAAACGAACTGTCCTCAAGCTCTGGAACTGGAATTGGCCTAAATTTCTTCTTTGGTGGCCACGACCAGTCGAAGTCCTGTGCAAACTCCAATTCTTCAAATTCTGCTGGAGTCTTTAAATGAGCCAGTGTGGCCCAGGTGCGATCAAAAACCTCATGAAGATAATGATGATTAAGCTTCACGACATTCTGAGTTTATTGAGGGTTTTCATAATGGCGTCGAACTGCCGTTTGACCCACTTGTGATTTTGATCAACATATTGGTGAAGACTGAGAAGAAGCTCTCTGGTATTCATCACCCTTGGGGCAACAGGACTTGGTGAATGGGTTTCAGTGTCATCCCATGAGGAATATGCATCTGTCTCTCGGAACTGGCCATCAAGGGGCCGACTGCCTTCATCAATAACAGACTTGTCTTTTCCTTCAACATGCTTGAAAGTTTAAAGTGCGTTATATCGACTAGAGGGGGGTGAATAGGAGATTTTTAGAATTTCATCACTGAGGAAATTCCTTTTGAGGAAATTCCTCACTGATAACTAACTTACAACGGAAACAGTAAAGGATCAGGAGTACAAAGTTTCACTACAACAGTTTTTCAGGATGAAGAATGTGAAAATAGTTCGCATAGTATGCACGCACGCAGAAAACAGATGATGATTAACTTGCATGAAGAATTTGGGGTTGAGGAATTTCAGAGAAAGTCTTCAGCAAATTCTTCGAACAGTGGTTGTGAAAATCATCAACACACAATCTGAGGAATATAAAGAATTGTGGAAATAGAACCCGTTTCATAGTGAAGACAGTGGTTGATGACCCAGTTCCAACTGCTGTGACAGTTGTACATCTGGTTTGGACCGGCTTGGTATTGAAACCAAAGGACACACAGTCCCGGGACACACAGCCCCTACCGTATTCTCCTTGGGCTAAGAACACACAGTCCTCGCCCAACACTCATGGTAAGTCTTCAGGGTAGACTTCCAAACCCTCACAAACTTGGTCACCTGGCGATCCACAATTGACTGCCTGATTGCTCTATACCATGACGCCTAACCGTCTGGAGGATGCACAGTCCTCAAAGGTAAAAGGCTTCAGTCCCACACAGGAACAACTTCTTCAGTGATGCTCAATCACTTGGTTTTCGGTTTGTGGTTTGGTGTTTGGGGTATTTCCTCACTGATGAATTACTCTCGAAGACTCTAAGGAATTTGGGTTGCTCTTATGACAAGTGTCAGTTTCTAATGGAGCATCCAACTAGATAATGGTTGTGGGGCGGCTATTTATAGCCTGGGAGCATCCCGACATGATTTGACATTAATGCCCTTAAGTAATATGATCGTTGGTGTGGATAAGACGAATGATGTCGCGTGGCTATCGATAACGGTCGGGACCCTCAACTGTGAGAGTCCTCATGTCTCTCATATTCCTCACTTGAGTCTTTTGGTAGGATTAGGCTTGGGTTGAGCATCATGGGGAAATTCATTCCAATGTGTTACCTTGAGCCCCTTTAACAGTACGGTGTTCCTATTACTCAAGTGTGAAGAAAATAAAACAGAAAGGATAAATCTTCATGCTTCAAAGTCTTCAGATGGATTTTCTTCAGGACACACCGAATTCCTCAATTTCAATATCTTCATGAGGAATATCAATTTCATCGCAAATTCTTCGCGATTCAATTCTTCAGCTTCAGACCAATTTCTTCGACCGAAGTTATACATTTTTAGGGGTCGATATTCATCAAATATATCAAAGTCCTCAGCGACTTATAGATCCTGTGTACACTCAAGAACACATTAGATACTTAACCTATAAGTCTTCAAACCACCAAAATCACTAAGGGGCACTAGATGCACTTAGAATCTCCCCCTTTTTCGTGGTTGATGACAATTAGGTTAAGTCTTCAACGGGAATAAACATATGAAGCATAAATACTCATTTGAGGGATTTGAAATCAAAATTCAAAGAGACTCCCCCTGAAGATGTGCATATCTTGAGGATTTTGCTTTTCACAGCAAATGCACATTGATGATTTATACCATGGAGTTCTCCCCCTGAGTCTTGTAAATCATGCATACATACGACATATAGTATGAAGAAATTAAGGATGCATGATGACAAATGGTATCTGACGAATTCCAGCATGCGTGCATTAAAATTTTGAGGAATAAGCATGCGAAGAAAAACCTTCAAAAGCGTCAGAGTACCATCGGGCTTAAGTTTCAACTCATTACATAAAATACTTCAGAAGAACCAAGAGTTTGTAACTTAAATAAAGTTTATAAGCCCCCAAAATATCCCGCGTGAAGACTAACTCTCAAGTTTCTCCCCCTTTGTCATCAAGTGACAAAAAGGGACAAAGTAAGGACTAACGCCCGTGAAGACTTTCACTCCTTGGCAGTTGAGGAAGACGCGTGAGGATTCTTGGGAGCAGATTTCCTGCTTGGACAGGTGGCAGTGTCTTGTTGATCTTCATTAGATTCAGCAGTGCAGAATGAACAAAAAAGAACTGTCCTCAAGGTCTGGAACTGGAATTGGCCTGAATTTCTTCTTTGGTGGCCACGACCAGTCGAAGTACCGCACAAACTCCAATTCTTCAAGGTCTGCTGGAGTCTTCAAATGAGCCAGGGTGGCCCAGGTGCGATCAAAAACCTCATGAAGATAGTGATGGTTAAGCTTCACAACATTCTGCATTTCATTGAGGGTTTTCACAATAGCGCCGAACTAGCGTTTGACCCACTTGTGATTCCGATCCACCTTCTTGTGAAGACTGAGAAGAAGCTCTCTGGTATTCAGCACCCTAGGAGCAACAAGACTGGGAGGATGGGTTTCAGTGTCATCCCATGAAGAATAATCTTCGGGCTCTCTGAACTGGCCATCAAGGGGCCGACTGCCTTCATCAATGACAGACTTGCCTTTTCCTTCAACAGGCTCGAAAATCTTCTTGTTGACCCTTATAGGAGGCATATAACCGATATGGTTGTTGAAATCAGCGTGATAATTGATGCCTGACCTGGTTCTGATGAATCTCATGATCCATGGAGCATATATCTTGTGGTCAAAAGGAGCCATAGCATTTTCGGGCAAAGTCCTCAAGAAGAAATCATGACTGTTGATGGGAATACCATGTGTGATGTTGAAGAGGATATTCTTCATGATGCCTACGACGTCTTCTTCATCATCATGGTCCTTGATTGGCGCAAGAACGCTGCACAGGATTCTGTAAACAATCTTGGGTTCATATTTCAGCTCATGGACCAGGAAGGTTGTTCTTGGTGGTTGGCCCTTAGCCAAAGGCTTCATGAGGACAACCATTAGCTTGTTAGCCAGCTCACGTTCATCATATAGCTTTATTGCTTGCTCTGAGGGAATTGATACAGGTAGTTCACGTAGCAGCTCATTGGCAGGAGCCTTGAAGTGTGTGGTTTGCGTCATCCAATCTAGCACCCATGTGTTGATGTTTGTTGGATCTCTTGAGATGTGCAGAGTTGCATAGAATTGAAGAATGATCTCACTATTCCAATCACAGATATCCGAGCACATTGGGAGGAGTCCAGCTTCAAAAAGGACGATGAGGATTGGAGCAAACCATGGAATTTCTTCAAGCTCAACGTGAGGAATGTGCCTGTGTTGAAAAATCTTGTTTCTTCCACACAACAAAGAGGCATAGTAGTTGAGTTGTGTCCTTGTCCAAAACTTCAGATGCCTGATGCAAGGTTTGTCATAGGGATTTTCTCCGATGAAGAACATGCGTTCTTCAAAGAAGGACTCCTTTTGAAACTATGGCCACTTGGAGAACGGCTGACGCTGCATTGGTTGAAGATTTTGTGGCTTGACTTGAGGAGAGACTACTATTGCAGATTCGGGGTTGAGGACGAAAAAGGCATTTTCTGGATCTGGTGCATTGTCCTCAGCATGGCCCTTAGGGTGAGGATTTTCATCATCTTGAGCTTCAGGCTAAGGAGCATGCTTTGGTTGAGGAATGTCATCAACTGGAGCTTCCTGTTGAGGGTTTTGCTCTAGAGGAGGAATTGGTTCATCCTGAGCCTCAGCTTGAGGGTTTTGCTCAGGAGTTGGAGTTGGGTCAGCCTGATCCTCAGGTTGAGGATTTTGCCTAGGATTGTGACTTTCATCAGGTTGAGGATTTTCACGTTGTTCTTCCTCAGCTTGCTTGGTGGACGAGCCACATTCATCAGCTGGTGCAGCTGATTCTTGAGCAATTTCTTCATGAGGAATGGAGGGCCGAGGACTGTCATCAATGCGAATTTCCTCATCAATATGTTCCTCAGATTCAACATTCTCCATTTCCTCATCTGCCCCTTGCTCCTTGTCTTCGCTTGCAAATGGGATTATCTCATATGATGTAGCGCTGTTGAGAGGCACAGGATCCAGAGGTGCATTTTCTTCAAGTGCTTTGAGGTGCTTGGCCTTAGTGGATTCTTCTGCTGATGAGGCTTTTCTTTTCTTGGCTTCCTTTTCAGCAGCCCTGGTCTTTTTCATGACTGCTGCAGACAGAGTCATTTTCTTCACCTTTGAAGCTTTTGGTGAAGGTGTTTTCTCAGCTGAGACAGTTTCATCAGCTCGAGGAGGGTCATCAGCTGGCTTAAAAGCACCAGCTAGAGTAGAGTCATCAGCATGCTTAGAAGCAGCTCGAGCAGTTTCTCCAGCTGTAGCACAATCATCAGCTGGATTTTCCTTGACAATTTCCTCAATAGCCGGTTCATCAGCACGGCTTTCTTGAGGGATTTCCTCAGCATGAGCAATTTCATCAGCTGGTTCTTCAATCAGAGGCTGAGGTGTTGGTACTAGAGGGGCAGCCTTCTTGTTGTAATCATCAACTGCGTTGGCAAATTTGATGAAGTTGTTTTTGAGACATTGACGATTAGAAAGCTTAGAGTACTTGTCAGTCAAAGTTTTCAATTCAGCCTCTGTTGAAACAAGTGCATTAGGCGTTAGGTTGAGGAGATTCTGCCCGAGGAACTTCTCCTTTTTGAGCTTTGCAACCTTAGCCTGTTTGGCTTGCTGCTCCTTCTACTTGGCCTCATTCATGAATGTGGCCACCATGTGGCGGATGCCTGGGGGAAGATTCAAATCATCAATTGGAGTGTTGGGGTCCTCATACCAGATGTTGATGTAATCGAGGAGGACTTTTGGGTCCATGGCCAGAGGAATGGAACTGCTAGAAGCTTGAGCTACCCTCTCTTGCTTGTTTCTGATGATGGCTTGGAGAGTGTCATCATCAAATTCATCACTACCTTCTGATGCAGAAGGGACCTTGATGATTTTGCTTGGCCTTGGCCTTGTTCCTCTCCCAGCAGTCACCTTAGTCTTCCGGGGAGTCGGTGAAGACTTTGTCTTAGAGAATGTTGCAGATGGGACTGAGGAGCTGGAGACAGCGGGAAGTTGCTTCACTATTGGCTTCTGTTCAGGCTTTGAAGCCTTTGGTGGTGCTGAGGGTTTTGGTGCTGATGATGGGCCAGTTTTCAGATGCATTTTCTCTTGAGGCTTTGAAACCTTTGATTTTGGCGGCACAAACTTCATTTGAGGAATGGCCGTACCAGAAGTCTCAGCTGCACAGGAAGTGGCGGCAGTTGCAGCAGCAGAAGATTCTTCATTGAACTTCCTCACAGTAGCTTCTGCTTACTTCTGAAGCTTTGACAAGTGTTTTGACTTTTCTTCAGGATAGTCATCAATTGACTTGAGGCTTGAGGGGTATGCTTCATGATAATCCTCAAGTGGAGCCCGTTTGCCAGGAGGCTTCAGAGCGAATTTCTTCGCGTATTTGGGAGTGACGAATCTGTACTCTTTCCACTCATTAGCCCATCGGCGTTCTATCTTTTGAAGCCTGATCTTTCTCTTGGTCATAGATTCTTGTTCATCAGGAGTGCAGTATTCCAGGTATATATCCTCAGGGATATCTATGGCAGTGTTCTGCTCGCGTTTCTTGCCACCCTTTTGCTTCCTTTCATCCTCCATTTTCTTCAGCTGAGGCTTTTGTTCAGGAAATTGAACTCTTGAGGATTCTGATGAAATTTGTAGATTTTCTTCAAGAAACGCTGCAAATGAGTTAAGTTGATGAGAACCTAGAGATTCATCAGCTGACATGTTTGTACCTGTCAACAGAGTATAGTTGCGAGAATTTGGAGAGGCCATATGCGTTCTCAGATTTGATGAAATGAAATTTTTTGACAGTTGAGGAATTTGACCAGTGGTTGAGGAATTCGTCTAAGCATATTGTTCTTGGGTTCCAGAGTTGTCCAGACCGAAAATTCGCAAAACTGAAGAATCTCGTGAAAATCTTAGATGCTTAGTGAAGTTCATAAATAGTTGGGTGATTTCACATCTCTAAGGTAAAATAGTAGATCAAACGAGCTGTAAAAATTGGGTTTTTATTTACCCTAGATGGGGCGCACGAAGAACAGAGAAGAGGTAGCAGTAGATGCTCTTTCGGTGCGAGTCCAATGCGCCCTAACTCGGCAACAGAGGACAGCTACGGCGGCGGCGGACGAAGATGGTGCGGTTCCGGCGTGGTTTCGACGACGGAGAGGTCGAGGCAGTCAAGCTCTTCTTCGCCGGCGTTGAGACTTCTAGCAGTGGTGCTAGGGCTTTTGAGCTTTGCTGTAGCACGAGGGCGATGGGACGAAGAAGATTTTACCGAAGGGAGATGGGGACATATTTATAGCCAGGTGCTAACTGTTGGTGCGAAAATATCGGACCAAATAGCCCCTGTCTCTACGTCTCCGGAGGACACGTGTAGCTCACGATTGAAGCGGTGGAGATCGTGGAGATCGTGGTTATCCGAACGAGGGAAGTGGGGTTCAGTTGCTGTGTATAAAAAACATTTTTGAAGATTTGAGGATTTTGTTACAAAATCATCAGGTGACAAGGACGCAGTGAGGATTTCGAACAAAGTTTCAAGTGGAACGCATATGAGGAATTGAAGAGACTGGGTGAGAGTAGCATAGAGGGAAAGTAGGCTCCGATGACATTCACTTAGATGAAATATCAAATTAAAGAAATAGCTATAAGTGAATGTCGTTGAGGACTTGAAATCACAATCTATCTAGGTAAAAGAAAATCATCAAGTGTTTTTGAAGATTTTGAATAACTTGAGGATTTTGTTACAAAGCGTCATGATGATGAATTTCAATTTTGAAGAAAAACGATTCTGAAGAACAACTGTTTTGAAGAAAACAACTTTTGAAGAAATTCAGCTTTGAAGAAATTCAGCTTGAGGAATTTCAAGTTGGGTGGTGGCGTGACCAATGTTTAAGAAATAGATAACTGGTAGCTGCTCGGTCGGCTTGGGAGTAGCGATTAAACGGTGAATTGACCTATTAAATAGATTAATCGGTCGACCATTAATTAGTAGATTAAATAGAAAGTTGCCAACTTATATCTAGGTTTTTTATGTATTATACCATAATTCCAGGCACCTATCTATGTAATATACCAAAATATTCTATTGTAGGCATATAAAAACTAAACAAGAGGTAAAACTGATAATCGTTATACATCCAAATATATATAATATGAAAATTTAAAATTAGCAATTAAACATTTAAACTTATCCATATACTTGCTAACATACATCACACAATATACTACACATAACGACCAAAACCAACGGTTCCATCCACCCATCTAAAAAATTGTAATTCATAATCTACTAATATATGAATGTTGAATTCTCCACTAAGATAGGGTGGAAAGATGGTAGTACCTTGCCTGCTGGTGATGCCATTGACGAAGAGATTGGGGAGCATCCCATGGGAGAGAATGGGGAGCGGCCAAGGGGGTGGGGTCCATGCAGGCGACTAGAATGGCGGGGTAACTAGATCTTGCAGGTGTAGTGTGGTGAGTCGCATCAGTGAGGACACGGATAGCCACCAACCAGGTTTGGAGAGGATGAAAGGATCATGAGTAAGCGGGAGGAGGGCCAAAACCTAGGTATTTAGTAGAAAGAGGGGTGGGAGGGGTTATGTGCCAAAATTTTGGGATTCATTTGCCCACCAGTTAATGGGCTAGTAGCAATTAATCGGTCTGGCAACTGATTAATCGGTATGACAACTGATTAATCGGTCTAACTGGCCAATTACTCGACATGAGAAGTCCACACGATGAATAGGTGTTATTCGATTCGGTCACCCTAAGAGTAGCGATTAACTGGCAAGTTAACTGGTTAATCGGACAAATTCTTGAACAATGGCCCTGACCCACCATATAAGAATGTTGTTTACAGACGCCGCGTACAATTGTCGTAGGGCCCTCAGAATCAATTTCTTCGTTGATTTCTTCACACTCAGAGTGATATTCTTCATTAGTTGAAGAAAATCGATTCATCATGTGTTGCACATCTAAGTCATCAATTTTGCATAAGTGTTAGGATGGGTGCATGTTTTTACAAAACATTTGAAGATTCTATGATATTTAGCTCACACCGCAAATTGCAAAACCTTTTATCATCCAAGCGCTTAGTGAAGATATCTGCCAGTGGATCGTTAGTCTTCACATGGTCTTTGAGGATATGGTCCTGAAGAAAATGATGATGAATCTGGATGTGCTTGGTCTTCGAGTGTTGTACTGGGTTGTATGCAATCTTGATCGCACTCTCATTGTCGCAGTAGAGAGGCACATTCTTCATGTTGATGTCATAGTCCTTGAGGGTTTGCTTCATCCATAGCAATTGAACACAGCATGAACCAGCAGCAATGTACTCAGGTTCGGTAGTGGAGCGTGAAACGTAGTTCTGCTTCTTTGAGGACCAGCAAACTAGTGATCTTCCTAGGAAATGACATGTGCCAGAGGTTGACTTCCGATCTACACGGTCACCAGCATAGTCAGAATCAGAATATCCCACAAGATGAAGATTTGAGCCCTTGGGGTACCATAATCCTAGTGTTGGTGTGTGAGCTAAGTATCGAAGAATATGTTTCACAGCCTTATGGTGTGATTCCTTCGGTTTTGCTTGAAAACATGCACACATGCAAACACTAAGCATTATATCTGGCCTAGATGCACGTAAATACACTGAAGAGCCAATCATAGAGTGATAGACCTGCTCATCGAATTCTTTACCATTTTCGTCAGTGCAGAGGTGACCGTTGGTAGGCATTGGAGTCTTGGTACCTTTGCATTCATGGATGTCGAATTTCCTCAAAATATCCTTGAGGTATTTCTCCTGTGATATGAAGATTCCATTGCGTTGCTGACGAATTTGAAGACCTAAGAAGAATTTCAGCTCCCCCATCATAGACATCTGATATTCTTCACTCATCATGTAAGCAAATTCATCACTGTAACGTTTGTCAGTACAACCAAATATGATGTCATCGACATATATCTGGCACACAAATAGTTCATTATCATAAGACTTAGTGAAAAGAGTTGGATCGAGTGAACCAGGTTTGAAGCCTTTCTTCATGAGGAATTCCTTCAATGTATCATACCACGCCCGAGGGGCTTGCTTGAGACCATAGAACGCCTTTTTAAGTCTGAAGACTTTGTCTGGATTCTCGGGATCCTCAAAACCTGGGGGCTGAGCAACATATACTTCTTCCTCAAGCTTACCATTGAGGAATGCACTTTTCACATCCATTTGATATAAGATGATGTTATGATGATTAGCATAAGCAAGTAGTATTCGAATAGCTTCAAGTCTAGCAACAGGTGCAAAAGTTTCATCGAAACCTATTCCTTCAACCTGTTTGTAGCCTTGGGCTACAAGTCGTGCCTTATTCCTCACCACTTGACCATCCTCATCTTGCTTGTTTCGGAAAATCCACTTGGTTGAGATGATATTGTGCTTGCAAGGATCTGGTCGTTTGACGAGCTCCCATACGTCATTCAGCTTGAATTGAAGAAGTTCGTCTTGCATAGCTTGGATCCACTCCGGTTCCAGGAAAGCCTCAGCAAATTTTGAAGGTTCTGTGATAGACACAAAGGAGAAATGCCCACAAAAGTTAACTAAGTGTGAATCTTTTGAGCGAGTGAGAGGACCTGGCGCGTTGAAGTCATTGAGGATTTTGTCAAGTTCCACTTCATTTGCAATCCTCAGATGAGCTGGTTGAGGATTTCGTCTGGGCTGAGGAATTTGTTTTGGAGAAATTTTCTCAAGAGCATCTTCTTGAGTTTCATCAGTGCTGGGAATGATTTCTTCATCAATTTCCTCAGTGGGAACAATGTCTTCAGTAGCTTTGAGTTTATTGCTTCCTCAGGAGACAACTTATCTAGATCAGGAGGCAATTGCTCTCTTCGCGAGCCATTAGTTTCATCGAACCGCACATCTACAGTCTCAACAACCTTGTTGTGATAGGTGTTGAAGACTCTCTTGGTTTGTGAGTCCTTTCCATAACCGAGCATAAAACCCTCATGTGCCTTAGGTGCAAACTTTCAGCTACGGTGAGGATGTCTAATCCAACATTTCGCACCGAAGACTTTGAAATAACTTACATTGGGTTTCTTGTCTGTGAGGAGTTCATATGAGGTTTTCTTGAGGAATTTGTGAAGATATACCCTGTTGATGATATGGCATGCAGTGTTGATTGCTTCAGGCCAAAACCGACGAGGAGTCTGATATTCTTCAAGCATGGTTCTTGCCATCTCAACCAGATTCCTGTTCTTCCTTTCGACGACACCACTGTGTTGAGGAGTATAAGGAGCAGACAATTCGTGAGTAATACCAAGTTCATCAAGATAATTATCAAGACTAGTGCTTTTGAACTCTGTTCCATTATCACTCCTGATGTGTTTGATCTTGATGCCGAAGTTCGTTGAGGCCCTTGAAGAAAATTGTTTGAAGACTTCTTGCACTTCAGTTTTATATAAAATGATATGCACCCATGTGTATCTGGAATAATCATCAACTATGACAAAGCCATACAAAGATGTTGCATTTGTTAGTGTGGCATAATGAGTAGGTCCAAATAGATCCATGTGAAGCAATTCAAATGGACGAGTAGTGGTCATGATGGTCTTCGAGGGGTGCTTGGATCTAGTCATTTTCCGAGACTCACAAGCACCGCAGAGGTGGTCCTTGAGGAATTTGACTGATTCGATGCCGATGACATGCTTCTTCTTCGCGAGCGTGTGCAAATTCCTCATGCCTGCATGACCAAGTCATCGATGCCACAACCACCCTTCTGAGGTTTTTGCTAGTAAGCAAGTGGTTGGTTGAGGACCTGTAGAGAATCAACAATGTACAAATCCCCTCTTCTAACACCTTCAAAGACTTTGGATGTGTCAGATTCCATGATGAAAACACATCTATATCTTCCAAGGATAACAATCATATCAAGATCACAAAGCATTGAGACTGACATGAGGTTAAATCCAAGGGATTCAACAAGCATCACTTTGTCCATGTGTCTGTCCTTGGAAATAGCCACTTTGCCATGTCCCAATACCTTGCTTTTACCTTTGTGAGCATACCTGATTTGCTTCATGGGTGATGGAGTTAGTGGCATATTCATCAGCAAGCTTTTGTCAGCAGCCATGTGGTGTGTGGAGCCACTATCAAGAACCCACTCAGTACTCTTGGGTTTGTCATCCTGCCGATGAATTAGTACGGCTTACCATCTCATGTGCTTCAGACTTGAAGAATATGATATCAATTTCATCAGATAGGAATTTCATCATAAACAGAATTATAAGGACGTGTGAAATATATCTATTTCATCAATATTGTATTGCGCCCCATCAAGCGTTTTCCTCAGGTCTCCGGCAAATTCTTCAGATGATGATTTTCATCTGGAGAACTCACCTGCAGAAGTGATTAGTTCAATTTCTTCACCACCCACATCTGAAGGGGTGGTAAAGCATTCATCATCCTGTGAGCACCATATGAGAAAGGGGGCATTGAAGCTAAAGCACTTCTCTTAATAGTAGGGGGGTTAAATTACTCAAATGAATATGCAGAGAACTTATTTTAGGATTTATGAACATAATGATTTGAAAAATAACGCTCATATTCATATTCCTTGTAATTTCCCTGCATGTTAGAAGCATTAGCATGGGTACGAGCATAGTTTTGACCAGTTGAGGATTTTGATCCTCTTGAAGACTTTGGTCCTCCTCAGGAATTTGATCTGGGGTTCAAATTCCTCATAGGTGGTGTCATGAGGACATTCACCTGAAGATTTTCAAGGCATCTTTTGGGAACCCAGATTTTCCTCACGGGAGGCCCATTCCTGAAGTTAGTTCCAACATATCGAGCAAATACTTCACCACATTGATTTTTGAACAGTTTATAGTTGGACTCAAATGTCTCATCTGAGGAATAGGACAATTCACATGAAAATCCTGTTAGATTGGATGGATCAAAAGGAGGCCCTTTAGAAGCAACCCATGAGGTTTTGGGATACTGCTCAGGTTTCCAATATGATCCATGAGCATTCAATTTCCTCTCAAAGGCAATTCCTTCTTTCCACGGGTTCCTGTTCAAGATTTGCTTTTTGAGCACATCACAAAGAGTTTGGTGTCCTTTGAGACTTTTGTATATGCCTCTCACATAGAATTCCTTCAGCCCTGCATTTTCATAAGTGACATTTCTGGTTTCCTCAAGTGAGGAATTTGACACTACAGGAGCAGTTGAAGAATTTGTAGCAATAGAAGCATATGATGATTCTGGGGAAGATTTAGAAGTTTCACGTTCAATGTATTTAAGACATGGAGGAATGAATTCAGCTTGAGCAGTACTAATCTGTTGAGCTAGTAATGAATCATTTTCCATACGAAGATCATCATGAGAAATCCTCAGCTTCTCAAGATCAAGCTTCCTTTGAAGAAATTCATAGGAAAGTTTCTCATGATCAGCGAGGAGTGTAACAGGACCATCTTGAAGATTATCAAATCTGGACTGAAGACTTTTCATATCTTTAGTGAGTATTTGGGTAAGATTAATTTCATCATTCAACAGATCATCACTTCTATCTAGCAGTTTCTGAAGCTTTTCCAGGGCAGTTTGTTGTTTAGTGGCAATGATAGCAAGTTTACTGTTACTGGGTTTTTTATAATCATCAGGTTCAGAGTCACGTGAATGAGAGGAGGAAGCATCATTCGGTACCTTTGAACCTTTTTCCATGAAGCAATAGGTTGGAGCGAAGTCATCAGCATAGTCATCAGTGTGGATGGCGTTATCATTTTCTTCAAGGTGTAAGATGGACTTGCTGACAAATGTGGTTGCAAGTGCAAGGCTAGCTTGTCCAGATTCTGAGTCTTCATCAGAACCCTCCTCTTCATCACATTCCTCGGACTGTGCCTCAGAATCCATTTCCTTGCCAATAAGTGCCCGAGCCTTTCTGAAACTAGTCTTCTTGTGCGATGAGGACTTTGAAGATGATGATTTTGAAGATTTCTTCTTTTTCTTAGAGTCATCAGAACTTTCATGCTTGTATTTCTTCTTCTTTGATTCCTTTCCCCAACGAGGACAATCAGCAATGTAGTGACCTGATTTCTTGCATTTGTGGCAGGTTCTTTTCTTGTAGTCCTCAGATGAAGATTCTGATATCCTCATATCTCTTCTTGAAGATTTACCAAACTGGCCACATCGTGTAAACTTCTGGAATTTCATCACGAGCATTGCAAGTTCCTGTCCAAATTCTTCACGATCACCAATGCTACCATCTGAGTCTTCTTCTTCAGATGAAGAAATTGCTTTGGCCTTCAGTGCACGTGGTCTGGAATAACTTGGTCCATATAGATCTCTCTTTTCTTCTTCTTGGAATTCACGAGTATTGAGTCTTTCGAGTATATCAGCTGGATAAAGCATCTTGTAGTCTGGTCTCTCTTGAATCATCAAAACTAAAGTATGAAATGAAGAATCCAAAGATCTCAGCAGTTTCTTCACAACTTCGTGATC
>NC_058521.1:298815598-298855598 GCF_904849725.1 Hordeum vulgare subsp. vulgare | reverse complement strand
CACAACAACGACAACAACGAGAACACCGACAACAATAACAATTGCGACGACGACGACAACAACAACAACAACAACAATAACGTCAACATCGATAGCAACGACAAGAACAAGAATAACAATGTCCGTGCGCTAAAGAATGGGCCTTTAGCGCCCATGACTTGTGCACGAACAGTAGGATCCATGCTCACGGCAGTCCCGCCAGGGATGACGAGAAGTAGAGGCGGAGCCCCTTTGCCAGGGGAGGCCAGCGAAGACCTGACAAAGATTAGAGTGGGGGCTCGCAGAGCCCCCGATAAGGCAACAACCCGGCAAGAGCACTCTCCGAAGCGCTACATGTTAACACAAAGGCACCCGAAGCCTCATGCTAGAAGACTGAAGACATGGACCTCGTTAAGCCCCTTTGTCGGGGGAAGCCGGCAAAGCCCTAGCAAGACCCTTGCTGGGGGAGCCACCAACGCTCCAGTACGTTACACCCATGGGAGGGCCCCGATGTGCCCATGCGTCAACGCAACAGCCAGCTGCCCCTGGCCACTAGATACGTGTCGGTTCGCACAACTGTGTCGAGTGGTACCTGGGAGAACAGTGCCACTAGTACCCTTGTCCCATCGCTGAGACGTCTGCGAAGCATTGAATGTGTGTGCTAAGATGCCAGAGGCAATGTAACACACTATGTGACTTGTGAGTGCACTATTCCACTGTGCACCTTGTGAGAACCCTGTGCTGCCACTGTTGGAAACCCCTTTGACCTATACCCTTGCATATGAGGAGGTTAGCCAATCAGCGAAGACACACTTGGTAGTTCACCACCTTTACATCAGATTAATAACCACGAAGTAGGTGTAGGGTTTTATGCCTTCGGGCGGCCCAAACCTGGGTAAAACGATCGTGCCCCGACCTCTCGGTCTGCTCTTGGTGCATCCATCTCCCCCGACGAACCATAAGGGATCCCTAGGTCCCATAGGTGTTCGTTTCCCGTGACATCTCCGTCGCAACAGGTAGGAGGCTGAGAGGAAGATGTGCCGATCTGACATATAGAACACGACAGCGGTTCGGTCATCACGGCCACCGCCACCGCCACGGCCTCTGAAACGAGAACGGCCTTGTCGGTGCGTCTGCAGCCACCCGAGCCAGCAACGGCTCGGACAAAGACCAGGGGAGCAGGGCCACTGGTCGTCCATGCACTCCGACAAATACACCTCCTCCCAGGGTGCAACATTGCTATTGAGCGCGTGAGCTAGGGGCTCCTCCAAGACCTCCGCCATCTTCTCCGGCGAGCGCACAGCTCCTGGGCGATGCGCCGTTGTCGAGAATATGCCAGGGGGCTCCGGCAAGACCCCGGGCGCTCGTTTCGACAGGCTCGCCTCTTAGGACTATTGTACTGCTGTCGAGGCCAAGATAGAGAGCACGCCCGACAAGACGATGCATCCTTGCTGGTGCTTATCGCTCCCAAAGAAGTCCGACGCTGCCCTAGCCGCGTCCAGGCCGGCAACGTCCTGGCCGGTAACCCAAGAAGCTCGAGTGACGGGGGCTCCCGGCAACCCTACATTGCACAAGTTTTACCAGCAGGGCATATAAACCTTCGCACAAAGCCAAGCACAAGCCTGTGTACAACATACATAAAGAGGTAAGCGTTTCGCAGTCCTTACCGACTTTCATATATGTTGGTATGCATAGTTATGCGTTACGCTTACCTCCGACAAGAGTCGAGGAACCACCTAGTTTCCGGAACTTGCCGCGAGGGGAACTTGGCCTGGCCAAGCGCGCCCTTACTTTGCTTCGAGCCTGCTCAGCAACCTAAGCGGTAGCGTTGAAAGCGCCAAGGAAGCCTTGCCAGCAGCGGTACCTCCAGCAGGTGCTAAGGAACTCCTCCTCGATGCACCTGCGGCAGGGCTAGCCGTGCCGGCAAAGGTCTTAGTGAAGCATTTGTTTTCCTTGGGAGTTTTTCATCCTTTTCGGTACGATGAACCTGCACGCAGAAAGGGCCTTGTCACGGTACCTTGTCGAAGGCTACGCCCCCACAAGCCGCCCAGGACCCGTTCCTTCGAGCGCTCATGGCGGGGTTGTAGGCACCGCCAAGGTCGGTCGCGCCAGGGAAACTTGTCGGCAGCGACACCCCCGATAGATTACAGAGGACCCGTCCTCTAAGCATTCTCGGCAGGGTTTGTTCGCACCGGCAGGTGCCTAGTATAGTGTAGGGTCTTTCTTTTACCATACAAGGAGAAACAAACATGGAAAATAACATACATTTTCATTCATGATAATATGATAAATTACATCGTTGTGGTTGTCGTACTAACTTAAGATAAACTTTTGTATTATGCTATGAGGCGGCACCTACAAGAAGGAAAAAGCGGCAAGGACCGCAGCAACAACCTAGGCTGGTTCCTCCTGGAGCAGCACTACGTAGGGGAGAACGCCACCGTAAGAGATGGCGAAGCCGGGGACCGTGAGCCTCCTGGAAGATGAGGCAGCGTCAGATCCACTGACGAGTCCGCCTCAACCGGAGAGGGGGAGAGACGGGAGCTGACGGTGGGGAAATAGCTCAATAGCATAGCATAATAATAATATTCCTATACATGCATAATTTCATAGGGTGATATAATACTACATGCATAGAAAACAATAGGTGAAGGATGATCAACATGTAACTTGCCTTGATTCTGGTTTAAAAATTCACACTCGTGATAATATTTTGCGTCACACTCCGGGTAATCTACACGTTTCAAACAATCACAGCAATCAATCACCACAATCACGTAACACCAAATAAAACCAACAACGAGAAAACAATTTTTGAAACAAAAAGAAAAGTAGCATGACAGCATGTATAAAGTCATCTACATGCTGCTACGATCATAACGCCAAAAGAGATAATTAAATTGGAAGAACGGTTTGAAAGATATGGCCTCCGGTTGGTTTAAACTAAATCTGGTCCAACTCAAATTCTAAATATTGCTAATCTGAAAACTATTGGTTTTTATCATATTCTACTCGTCAATACGAGACAGGAAAAATAATTTTCTGAATCGGACCTACGAGTAAAAAGTTAAACATGTTTCAAAAAAATTACCGAGAATTTGCCTCAACTAAAACAGATCCAAAATTAGGATAATTCGGGTACTCTAGCAACTGCACGTGTTCGTCAGGTTTTGCTGAAACAGATCGTGTGCACGTGCTCACCACGAACAGCAGGGAAAAACGGGACGGTCCCGGCGTGGCTTCTCCGGTGGTTCTTCTCCGATGATTGTCGGACCTCCTGCGGCGGTGCTCCTGCGACGTGCGCAAACGCTCGGGAACGAGGTGTTGCCGCAGGGGATCGGCGAACCCGAGGCGGCGGTGGTTGCTGGTCGGCGACGGTGGGATTCGCCCTAGGCAAGGACGGGGCGGAGAATGGATCAAGGCAGGAAAGAATCGGGCTCAGGAAAAATCGGTTCCTGGCTTCGTTCGTGGGGCTAACTGCCCTCACGAGAATCCTGGGCGAAGCAGGAATAGAGTCTGGCTCGGAGGGTGTAACGAGGTGTCGGTGCGTGGAGGCGAGCTAGCCTGGGGCTCGGGCGCTGTAGCGGTGGGGAAAGAGCTGGCTCGATGGGGCGCTGGCTCCGCTAGCTTGGCTGAGAGCTGTCTCGGCCTGGACAACTCGGCTCGGTGCCTAGCAGCGGCTCTGGCTAGGGAGATGGGGCAACGCGCTGGCTCGCTCGGTCGCTGCGCCCTGGCTAGCAAGGCTAAGCCTCGTTTGGGCCACTATGCAGCCCAACTGCACAGTGCGGTTGACCATTTTTTTTAAACAACTACGAAATAAAAGCAAAATAAATATTTTTCTAGCTTAAAAAATACGAGAAAAATATATGCTAAAAAATACTAATAAACACAAAAAGAGATATGCAACTAATATAAACTCTATGGAAACACTAGTTCCACCTAATGTAATTTAAAAATAAGTTTTATGCAATAGGACACACAGCGAGAATTGAAAAACTCAACTTAAAATAAATTAGAGTTTATTAAATTTGCAAAACGAAATCAGGAGACTCCAAACATTTTTCTAAACATTATGAACTTTTTTTGTGACATGGGAGAAGTCATGTTATCTCCACTCCAATAAAATTGCCCTCAGTTGCATAATGAATAGAATATTTGTTTGAAAGAACAAATAATGCAAAGGAAAATATGAGATGCATATGACTGATCTATTAACATCCCGATTTAAGTAAATTGGGATGTTACACCCTGGCTGTTGAGGCAGAGAGCGGAGGCCGCCCTCTCCCTCTGGCCTTGACCAAGGGCAAACATGGCTCAAGACGAAGACGAAGGGTGTGCAGTGGACGAAGATATTCTAAGACGAAGGATGAGTGTCACCCCTCAAAATCCCCTAATTTCATGGGGAGGAATGCAGAGGCTCGCTCTCCCCCACCTCCAACGGCCACCGCCCACTTCTACCAATCCGCTCGCCCACGATAAGGGCGTGTAGACGACTGCCCCGCTCCTCCAATCCGGGGTGCGACGTTCGTCGGGACTTTAAGTCCCGGACGCCACGTGCAAAGACACAGTTGTGCATGCAGCGCGCGTTGCGGAATCAGCCAATCGTGGTAGGCCCGCCCCCGCATGGGTTATTTGGCCACCCCGCACACAACTCCCATGCCGCACATTCAAGGGCGTGCAACGGAAACATGGCAGCCGAAACAAAACCCCAAGAAACGCCTTGAATCTCGATCGCGCGTGCCCGTGCACTGTATGGGCCTAGCCCAACAAAGCCTCGCACGGGTATATGGCCTTGGCATGGGGGCTCTTGTCGGTGCGCTAAAGAATGGGCCTTTAGCGCCCATGACTTGTGCACGGTCAGTAATAGCCATGCCCATGGCAGGCCCCACCGGGGATGACGACAAGTAGAGGTGAAGCCCTCAGAAATCACCTAGGTTGACAGGAAGATGCTACCCCCGGCAAGCCCTACCACCAACGAAGACCCGACAAAGATCGTAGCGGGGGCTCACAGATCCCCCTGCAAGGCTACAACCCGGCAAGAGCACTCTCCAAAGCGCTGCAATGTTACCACGAAGGTACCCGAAGCTTCACGCAAGAAGACCGAACACATCGACACCGGCAAGCCCCTTTGCTGGGGGAAGCCAGCCATGCCCCGGCAAGACCCTTGCTGGAGAGCCACCAACGCTCCAGTATGCTACACCCACGGCAGGACCCCGATGCGCCCTTGCGCTAGCGCAACAGCCAGCTGCCCCTGGCCTCTCGATACATGTCGGTTCGCACGACGCGTGTCGAGCGGTACCTGGGAGAACAATGCCGATGGGACGCACCCTTGTCCCATCTCTGAGACGTGTGATGAAGTATTAAATGCGTCTGCTAGGAGGCCAGAAGCACTGTAACAGACTATGCAACTTGTGAGTGCACTGTTCCACTGTGCACCCCGTGAGAACCCTGTGCTCCCACTGTTGGAGACCCCTTTGACCTAAAAAAGGAGGCCTTAGGCATCCATATGGGGAGGTTTACTAGTCAGCGAAGACGCAATTGGTAGTTCACCGCCTTTACATCAGATTCGTAACCACGAAGAAGGATTAGGGTTTTACGCCTCCGGGCGGCCCAAACCTTGGTAAAACGATCGTGCCCCGACCTCTCGGTCTACTCTTGGTGCATCCGTCTCCCCCGCCGAACCACAAGGGATACCTAGGTCCCATAGGTGTTCGTTTCCCACGACAAACAAGAAGGACAACGACAACAACTACAACAAGGAGAACAACGATAACAACGATAACAACAACCACATCAATAACAACAACAATGACGATAAGGACCACAACAACGACAATGAAGAGAACAACGACAACAACGACAACAACAACAACGACAACAACAACAACAACAACAACAACAACAACAACAATAACAACAACGACGACACCGACTATGACGACGATGACAATGACGACAACAACGACGACGACGAGAACAACGGCAAAAATGACTACCACAACAACGACGACGACAGCGACCACAACAATAGCAATGCCAACAACAAAAATAGCAGCAACAACAACAACAACAGCAACAACAAGAACAACAATGACAACAACAACAACAACAAACACGACGACGACGTTGACGACTACAAAAAGAACAACAACTACTACAACGATGACGATGATAAGGATGACAACAATGACAATGAAGAGAACAACGACAACAACGACCACAACAACAACAACAACAACAAGAACAACAACAACAAGAACAATAACAACAACAACAACAACAACAAAAACAACAACAACAGCAACAACAACAATGATGATGATGGCAGCGATGATGACAAGAACGACAAGAATGACCATGACGTGAACTACGACATCATCGACAACAACAACAACAACAACAAAGACAATAGCCACAACAACGACATCAACAACCTCAACGACAACAACAATAACAAAAACAACGACGACGATGACAACAAAAACAAGAACAACAACAACAACAACAACAACAATAACAAAAACAACAACAACAACAACCACAACCACAACAACAACAACCATAACATGAACAAAAACTACAACAAGAAGACAACTACGACAACAACAACAACGACGACAACATCGACAACAACGTCAACAGTGATAGCAACGACAACAACACCAACAACAAGGACGACAAAAACGATGACAACAACGACAACGAATAGATTAATGATAACAACGACAACAACCACAACAACAACAGAGACAACAATGACAAGAGCGACAATGACGACATCAACGACAACAACGACAACTGTCACAACAATAACAACAACGATGACAACGTCGACAACAACGTCAATAGCGATATCAACGACGACAACAACAACAAGGACGACGACAACGACGACAACAACGACAACGATGAGAAAAATGATAAGAACGAGAACACAAACCACAACAACAACAGAGACAAAAACGACAACAGCGACACCACCACCACCAACACCACCACCACCACCACCAACAACAACAACAAGAACAACAACAACAACTACTACTACTACTACAAAGACGACGACGACAACAAGACGAACAACAACAACAACAACAATAACAACAATTAAAACAACAACAACAATAACGGCAACAACAACAACAACAACAACAACAACAACAACAACAACAACAACAACAACAACAAAAACAACAACAACAACAACAACAACCAAAACAACAACAATAACAACAACGACGACGAGGACGATGACGTCGAGAACGACGACAACAACAACAACGAGAACAACGACAAGAACGAAAATTATGACAACAACAACGACATTGAGAACCGTGTCAAGAGCGATAGCAACGACAACAACAACAACAATAACAAGGATCACGACAACTAAGATAACAACTACAAGAACGAGAACAATGATAACGACAACCACAACAACAACAGGGACAACAACGGGAACAACAACAACAAAAACAACAACAACAACAACAACAAAGACGACGACTACAACTACAAGAACAACAACAACAACAACAACAACAACATCGACGACGACGACGACAACAACAACGACAACAATGACAACAACAACAACGAGAAGTGCGAGAACAGCAATAGCAACAACAACAACAACAATTACAAGGACAAGAACAACAACGAACATGACGATGAGGATAACAGCAGCAACAACAACAACAACGACAATAGCAGCAACAACAATGACAACAACAGCAACAACAACAACAACAACAACAACAACAACAACAACAACGTTAACAACGATGACGATGACAAGGACGACAATAACGACAATGAAGAGAACAACGACAACTAAAACAACAACAACAATAACAACAACAACAACAATGACAACGATGATGATGACAACGACTGTCGGCGATGCTAGGTCGACACATATGGGGATCAACGAGATACCCTTGTGATAGTAGGGCGGCGAAAGGCAGCGTCAAAAGCAGATCTAACGATGAACACCCGGCAAGCGCTTTTTAGCCAGGTTTGGGCCGCTTGTGTGTAAAACCCTACATCTTGCTCGTCTGATCGTATCAAGTGTTTTCGTCGTTTGTTACAGTGATGATAATCGTCTTCTTGGCCAATCTTCAAAAAGTCTAAATCATTGTGAATGAGCTAAGGGCCTCCTTTTATAGGTAAAGGGGTCACCTATAGTGCTCAATAGTAGGTTCTCGAGATGTTAAAGTGAACCTAGAGTGGCGCTTATCCATCTACCGTTGTCATGTGCATTAAATGCGCGTCTTGTCCTTGTCAGCTAAGTGCTGGTGGAGAAATGTGTCCAGGTGTTTCAACACCTGGACGCCCCGCTGGCGCATGCGACATCCGCTGGAACTCGGGGCGCGGTGGCACTGTGGCAACGGCGGTCGCCCTCTAGTGCTTTGCCACCTCATCCTAGCAAGGGTGCTTGTCGGGGCCTTGGGTCTTTGTCCCGACAAGGAAGCTTGCCGGGGGCTTCGACTATCTTCTCGGCGAGGGAAGCTCGCTAGGGCCTTGTTCTTGGTGTGTTCACCACGTCCATTAAACGGATCTGGGCTCGGATGTTTTCCCGGCAAGGCAGGCTCGCCGGAGCGTTGGATGTCTTGGGGGAGCATCTTGTCTGGACTCTGCCACGCCCCGCCGTCGGGGGCTCTTCACCCCCGTGCACAAGTCTGGGCACTAGAGAGCCTAGTCTTTAGTGCACCGATAGGAGCCGCGGGCTTGGGCCACACACACGCGTAGAGCGTTGTTAGGCCAGGCCCAGAGAGGTGCACGAGCCTTTATGGCTGGATCTGCTGGCGGTTGCCTTTCCCCATGCCACACATCGGATGCGTGAAGTGGGAGATCGTGCGCGGATTGGCTTCTCCGTCTCCTGAAACGCCTCTGCCACGCGCTTGACATGCGTAGTCATGGATGTACATGTGGCAGACGATGCCTTGAAAGGCATTGTAGTGGCTGGGTCCGCCCGTGCATGCATTCCTGCATCAGGGTGGTTCTCTGTTCGACCGTGAGCTTGAGCGATTGGTCTTAGAGGGTGGTGGCTTCTGGAGTAAGGGAGGCTAGCCCCTCACCCTGTCCTATAAATTGGGAGAGTTTGTGAGGGGTTTAGCTCACTCAACTCCTCTTGGATCCACCAACTCCTCGGTCTTGGTCCTTGGAATCCACTTCTGTCTGCTGGTGACACTTGCCCCTAACCACGGTTAGGGGACGGGGTCGGCCACCTCGGTCGTGAGGCCAGCGAGGGGATCCCGTTCGGATCACGCCACAACTTCTGAGGGTGTTGCGGCAGAATGCGGCAGGAACGCCCGTGGTGGAAGAAGGGCGATGGGCCGAGTTCGCCGCGGAGGTCGAGGCCGGGGGGGGGGGGGGGGGGCGAAGCGCTAATCCAATGCCTCCGTCCTTCCCGGGGCTTGCTTCTGTGGCGGCCCTCCATGTTGCTTTGGGGGCCCCACGTGTGCTCCTCAAGTGCCGCGAAGGGAGCCCGAGCAACGTCGGCTGTCCTGCCTCGAGCAATAGCGACGAGGAGGACAGTGGCGGCGGCGAGGTCCGTGTTGGGTTAGGGCCACGGGGTGTCAGACTGGATGTAGACCTCCCGGGCCCCAACCGGACATAGACCACCCATCGTGGCTGGTTCGCGGCTCTCCCCCGCCCGGCGAGGGCAGCTTGCGAGAGCTGGCGCTGGTGCCTCGTGTTTGGGGAGGAGGCACATCCACCAGCTCTGACTTCTCCAGGTCATCTGCTTCGGCCACATAACCGGAGCGGGTATTGACCCCCCGGCTCTAGATCCTTCGCCCCTTCCTGTGCCCCGCCCTTCGCACATCGACCGGAGGGGGGCCAGGCGACGCCCGTCGGGGGAGGTCTCGTTCTCGTTGGCTCAGTGCCGGTTCTGGGGGGCGGTTCTGACTGCACCACGGGCTTCGCCTTTTTGTCTTTTTGAACTTCACTCCTCCGCGTGGGCCGGTCTTCGTCAAAAGACACGGTATTTAGGTTACGACAACCACGCTTTGTAAGTGAAGCCAAATGTATCCAATCATATGAATGAAAAAGACTATTTTCCGTTCGTCGATTCCGTTCTTTGTATGATTCATTTTTGCATAAATTGGGAGCTTGCCGGCGACTACCGGCAAGGCTCCTTGCCGAGTTCGGTGCAACCATGGAAATCGCCAAGTGCAGCTTGAGACGAAATCAGGTGCTACATAGCCGCTTGCTCTGTTGATCAGGTTCGCAACTGTTTGAAGGCGCTCTGTGGCCATTCAGGTAGTTTGAATGAGTTCGAAACAAAGACAAGGTGCACGGAATTTTGGGAAGGTCCGAGTACGTGCAAACTCCTCACACAAAGATTGGAATCTTCCGAAGGGAAAAAGCAAAAGATCTATCTGCTTCACATATAAACCTTAAACTTAAGAACTTATTTGTCCGCGCCGTGGTCGCGAGGCGCTTGAATCTTTTGTCGGGGCGTCGGAGCCCTTTACAAGCAGGAAATGACCGCTCCTCGCGGTCTCTTCTCGAGCAAGGACTTCTTCCCGACGGTCCGTGACCATCGCTTGGAGGAAGAGCCAGCCAGGGTGTAACCCCTTTTGCTTTTCTCTTGCTAGGTTGTGCTCGCGGAGCCCCCGAGCGCGTCTTTGGGCGACGATGCAACGCACTCAGGGGCGCGACACTCGCGCTGGAGTGCGCGCCGGAGCTTTGGGACCGTGTGGCGCATCCTCAACGACTATGCATCGCTCCGCGGAGGTGCGTCCGCCGGAGTATGCGCCGGGGCCTCTGTGAAGCGCACATGCACGCCCTCGATAGCTGCGCGTCGGCCCCCGAGCGACGCATCGGCCTGGCGAAGCTGCTCTTGGAGCCTCGCGTCCCTGCCCCGTGCGCGCGTGTAGCAACGTGCTCGCGGAGAACTTGGGAAGCCGTAGCAGAACAAGGCGCCCGCCGAGGTACCCCGTTTACAAGGGAACGGGACATAGTGCCCAAACATCGATGGAGCCAATGTTCAGCTTGCTCCGATCCACGCGTCTCTCCCCCGCCCCCTACCTGGCACGCCAAAGATGTCGGCGTTGCTAGGTTGACACCAATGGGATCAACGTGATACCCTTGTGATCGTAGGGCGGGGGAAGGCAGCGTCAAGAGCAGATCTAACGATCAACACCCGACATGCCCTTTTTACCCAGCTTCGGGCCGCTTGCGTGTAAAACCCTACGTCTTGCTTGTCTGATCGTATTAAGAGTTTTTCGTTGTTTGTTACAGTGATGATAACTGTCTTCTTGGCCAATCTCCAAAAAGTATAACCCCGTGTAAACGAGCTAAGGGCCTCCTTTTATAGGAAAAGGGGTCACCTACAGTGCTCGATGGTAGGTTCTCGAGACGTTACAATGAACCTAGAGTGGCGCTTGTCCATCTACCGTTATTAGGTGCATTAAATGCACGTCTTGTCCTTGTCAGCTAAGTGCTGGTGGAGACATGTCTCCAGGTGTTTCGCCACCTCGACGCCCCGCTGGCGCATGCTGAATGCGCTGGAACTCGGGGGCGGTGGCATTGTGGCAAGGGCGGTTGCCCTCTAGTGCTTCGCCACATCATCCCGACAAGGGTGCTTGCCGAGGCCTTGGGTCTTCGTGCCGGCAAGGAAGCTTGCCGGGGGCTTCGGCTGTCTTCCCGGCGAGGGAAGCTCGCCAGGGCCTTGTTCTTGGTGTGTTCATCACGTCCATTAAACGGACTTAGGCTCGGATGTCTTCCCGGGAAGGCAGGCTCGCCGGGGCCTTGGATGTCTTGGGGGAGCATCTTGTCTGGACTCTGCCAAGCCCCGCCGTCAGGGGCTCTTCGTGCCCGTGCACAAGTTTTTAGTCTTCGTGCCCGTGCACAAGTCTTTAGTGCACCGACAACGACGACAACAACGACCATGATGAGAACAACGACTTCAACGACGACAACGAAAACAATGACCTCAACGACAACAATAATAACAAAAACAACGACAACGACGAAGACAACAACAACAACAATAACAATCAAAACAACAAACACAACAACAACGACAACAACGACGATGATGACAACTATGACGACAAGAAAAACTACGACGACAACATCAAAAACAACGTCAACAGCGACAACAACGACAACAACAACAACAACAACAACTACAACAAAAGGTCGTCAAAAACAACAACAACGACGACAACGATGAGAAAAATGACAACAATGAGAACAACAACCACAAAAACAATAGAGACAACAACGACAACAGTGAAAACAACGACGACGACGACAACAACAACGACAACGACAACAACGAGAATAACGACAGCTATGACAACAGGAATAACAACGTCAAGAACGATATCAACAACAACAACAACAACAATAAAAAGGATGATGACAACAACGAAAACGATGAGAACAATGGTAACAATGACAATAACAACAGATTCAACAACGACAACATCGATAGCAATGACAACAGCAGCAACAACAACAACAATTATAACAACAACAACAACAATGACAACAAAGACGAGTCCAATGAGGACAAGAAGAAGAAGAATAAGAACATAAACAATAACAACAACATTAACAATTGCAATGACGACGACAACAACGACATCAGCGACGAGGATGACGACGAGGATGACGAAGGTGACAAGGATGGCGACGATGCCGACGACAAGAAGAAGAAGAACAACAAGAACCACAAGAACAACAACAACAACAACAACAACAACAACGATAACAACGACAACAACAACAACAACCACAACAACAACAACAACAACAACAACAACAAAAACAACAACAACAACAACAACAACAATAACAATGGCGACAATAACGATGATAACAAGGACAATGACGAGAACAACGACGACAATGATAACGACAACAACGACAACAATAAGAACAGCGATAGCAACGGCAGCAGCAGCAACAACAACAACAACAACAACAACAACAACAACAACAACAACAACAACGACAAGGACAATGGTAACCGCAACAACAACAACAATAGCAACAACAACAACAACGATGAAGAGGACAACAACGACAATAATAACAACAACAACGACAACAGCGATAACAACGACAACAACGATAGTTACAGCAACAACGACAAAAAGAACAACAACAAAAACAACAACCACAACAACAACAACAAAATCCACAACAACAACAATGACGATGATGACGATGATTACAACAACAACAACGGTGATGACGACGATGAAGACAAGAACGACAACAACAGCGACAAGAACAACGATAAGAATAACAACAATGAAAATAGTGACAATAACGAAAATAGCGACAAGAACCACAACAACAACAACAACAACAATAATAAGAACCACAATAATCACAACAACAACAACAACAACAACAACAACAACAAAAACAGCAACAACAATAGCAACAACAACAAGAACTACAACAAAAACAACAACTATAAAAACAACAAAGAAGACGACGACAACGTCAACAAAAACAATAAGTAGAAGAAGAAGAAGAAGAAGAAGAAGAAGAAGAAGAAGAACAACAACAACAACAACAATGAACACCATGACGACGACTACTACTACTACTTGAAAGTGCGTTATATCGACTAGAGGGGTGGGGGTGAATAGGAGATTTTTAGAATTTCATCACTGAGGAAATTACTTTTGAGGAAATTCCTTACTGATGACTAACTTACAGCCGAAGCAGTAAAGGATAAGAAGTGCAAAGTTTCACAACAGCAGTTTTCCAGAGTGAAGAATGTGAAAATAGATTACACTGTGAGCAGGCACGCAGAATACTTATCAGGATTAACTGACGTGAAGAATTTGGGGTTGAGGAAATTCAGAGAAAGTCTTCAACAAATTCTTCAAACAGTCGCAGTGAAAGTCATCAACACATAATACGAGGAAAGTAAGGAGTTGAGGAATTAGAACCCGTTTCTCAGTGAAGACAGTCGTTGATGACCTAGTTCCAACTGATGTGACAGTCGTACATCTGGTTTGGAGCGGCTTGGTATTGAAACCAAAGGACACCTAGTCCCGGGACACATAGTCCCTACCGTATTCTCCTTGAGCTAAGGACACATAGTCCTCGCCCAACACTCATGGTAAGTCTTCAGGGCAGACTTCCAAACCCTCACAAACTTGGTCACCCGGCGATCATGACGCCTAACCGTCTGGAGGATGCACAGTCCTCAAAGGTAAAAGGCTTCAGTCCCACACAGGAACAACTTCTTTAGTGATGCTCAATCACTAGGTTTGGTTTGTGGTTTCGGTGTATGGTGTATTTCCTCACTGATGAATTACTCTCGAAGGCTCTGAGGAATTTGGGTTGCTCTTATGACAAGTGTCAGTTTCTAACGGAGCAGCCAACCAGCTAGTGGTTGTGGGCGGTGGATATTTATAGCCTGGGAGCATCCTGACATGATTTGACACTAATGCCCTTAAATATTATGACCGTTAGAGTGGATAAGACCAGTGACTTGGGGTGGCTATCGAAACGGTCGGAACCCTCAACTGTGAGAGTCCTCATGTCACTCATATTCCTCACTTTGAGGCTTTTGGTAGGATTAGGCTTGGGTTGAGTATCATGAGGAAATTCATTCCATAGTGTAACTTCGACCCCCTTTAACAGTACGGTGTTCCTATTACTCGAATGCGAAGAAAGTAAAACAGAAAGTTTAAATCTTCATGCTTCAATTCTTCAGAGTGATTTTCTTCAGGATCCATCGGACTTCTCAATATCAATATCTTCATGAGGAATATCAATTTCATCGCAGATTCCTCGCGATTCATTTCTTCAGCTTCAATCCAATTTCTTCAACTGAAGACATATATTTTTAGGGGTCGATATTCTTCAAATATCTCAAACTCCTCAATGACTTATAGATCATGTGTACACTCACAAACACATTAGATACTTAACCTATAAGTCTTCAAACCACCAAAATCACTAAGGGGCACTAGATGCACTTACAATCTCCCCCTTTTTGGTGGTTGATGATAATTAGGTTAAGTCTTCAACAGGGATCAAAAATATGAAGTGTAAATACTCATTTGAGGAATTTGAAATCAAGATTCATAGAGACTCCCCCTGAAGATGTGCATATCTTGAGGATTTTGCTCTTTACAGCAAATGCACATTGATGATTTATATCATGGAGATCTCCCCCTGAGTATTGTAAATCATGCATACATGTAGCATATCATATGAAGAAAATGAAGATGCATGATAAAAAATGGTATCTGACGAATTCCAGCATGCGTGCATTAAAACTTGAGGAATAAGCATGCGAAGAAAAACGTTCCAAAGCGTCAGAGTACCATCGGGCTTAAGTTACAACTCATTACATAAAAACTTCAGAAGAGCCAAGAGTTTGTAAATTAAATATAATTCATAAGCCCCAAAAAAAATATTCCGCTTGAAGACTAACTCTCAAGTTTCTCCCCCTTTGTCATCAAGTGACAAAAAGGGACAAACTGAGGACTAACGCCCGTGAAGACTTCACTTCTTGGCGGTTGAGGAAGAGTCGTGATGCTTCTTGGGAGTAGTCTTCTTCCTTGGACCGGTAGCAGTGTCGAGTTGTTCTTCATCAGTCTCAGCAGTGTGGAATGAAGAAAAGGAGCTGTCTTCAAGGTCTGGCACTTGAATGGGCCTGAACTTCTTTTTGGGAGTCCACGACCAGTCAAAGTCTCGCTCAATGTTCATTTCTTCAAGCTCAGTCTGAGTCTTCAGATGTGCAAGTGTAGCCCAGGTGCGATCAAAAACCTCGTGCAGATAGGGATGGTTGAGCTTCACAGAGTTCTGTGTTTCAGTGAGGGTTTTCACAATGACCCCAAACTGGCGTTTGACCCATTTGTGGTTGCGATCCACCTTCTGGTAAAGACTGAGGAGGAGCTCTCTGGTATTCATCACGCGAGGAGGAACGGGGCTTGCCGGATGAGTCTCAGTATCATCCCATGAAGAATAAGCTTCTAGCTCTCTGAACTGGCCATCAAGGGGCCTACTTCCTTCTTCAATCACAATGATATGGAGTCGCAAGTCTTCTTGTTGACCCGGATAGGAGGCATATAACAAACATGGTTTTGGAAATCAGCGTGAAAGTTGATGCCTATCCTTGTCCTCATGAATCTCATGATCCATGGGGCATATATCTTGTGATCAAAAGGACACATATCATTGTCGGCCAGAGTCCTCAAGAAGAAATCGTGAATGTTGATAGGAATACCAGGAATGATGTTGAAGAGGATATTCTTCATGAGGCCTACAACATCTTCTTCATTGTCATGGCCTTCGATCGGCGCGAGCACACTACAGAGGATTCTGTAGACAGACCCGGTTGTGTATTTGAGCTCGTGGACGAGGAAGGTTGTTCTTGGAGATTTTCCTTCAGCCAAAGGCTTCATGAGGACTTCCATCATTCCATTTGGCAGCTCACGCTCACCATAAAGCTTCACAGCCTCATCTGAGGGAATTGGTACGGGCAGTTCTCTGAGGAGTTTAGTAGAAGGAGCCTTGTAGTGAGTGTTTTGTGACATCCAGTCAAACACCCAAGTGTTAATGTTTTCAGGGTTGCCAGATATGTGAAGAGTGGCATAGAACTGAAGAATTAGCTCGCTGTTCCAGTCAGATATGTCGAAGCACATTGGGAGTAAACCTGCATCATGGAGTACACTGAGGACTGGCTCGAGGAACGGTATTGCTTCAAGTTCAACATGAGGAATATGCCTGTGATGGAATATCTTGTTTCGTCCACATAGCACAGAGGCATAGTAATTCATCGGAGTCCTAGTCCAAAACTTCAGATGCCTCATTTGAGGCTTGTCATAGGGGTTCTCTCCAATTAAGTACTCGCTCCGTAAACTAATATAAGAGCGTTTGAATCATTACTTCAGTGAGCTAAACACTCTTATATTAATTTACAGAGGGAGTACATGCGTTCTTCAAAGAAATTTACCTTTTGAAACTTTGGACGCTTGGAGAATGGATGACGCTGAACTGGCTGAAGATTTTGCTGAGGAATAGGAGGGGAGACAACAATAGCAGTCTCTGGGTTGAGCACGACGAATGCATTATCTTGGGCTGGTGAATTCTCTTCAGCATTTTCCTCAGGGTGAGGAATTTCAGCAGCTGGTACTTCAGGCTGAGGAGATGGTGCTTGCTGGGCGTCAGGCTGAGGAGCTTGCTTTGGCTGTGCTTCAGGCTGAGGAATTTCTGCGTCTTGCTCAGTTGGAGGAGTTGGATCAACCTGTTCCTCATCTTGAGGATTTTGCTGAGAGTGTTGAATTTCATCAGCTTGAGGATTTTCGGTTTGTTCCTCCTCAGCTGGCTTGGTGGCAGAGGCAGTTTCATCAGCTGGTGCAGCTGATGCTTGAACATTGTTTGTTTGAGGAATGAAAGGTTGAGGACTGTCGTCTATCTGAATTTCCTCATCAGTGTGTTCCTCAGAGGCGACATCTTTCATTTCCTCATCTGCCTTTTTTGTTGGATCATCAATGATGACCATTTCATAGGAAGGAGCGACATTCAGGGGCACAGGGTCGAGAGGAGCAGATTCTTCAAGTGCTTTGAGGCGCTTTGCCTCTGTTTCTTCTTCTGCTGAGTAGGCCTTTCTCTTTTTGGCTTCTTTTTCAGCAGCCCTGGTTTTCTTCACGTCTGATGCAGACGGAATCATCTTCTTCACCTTTGCAGCCTTTGGTGAAGGTGTTCTCTCTAAAGTTTCTTCAGCTGGTATTGAGGAACCAGCTAGAACAGAGCCATGAGCCTGCTTTGATGAAGTAGCTCGGACAGGGGCAGTCTCATCAGTGGCAGCAAATTCATCAGCTGGAGTTTCCATGATGATTTCTTCAATAGCCGGTTCATCAACACGGCGCTCTTTGTATACTTCCTCAACTTGAGGAGTTTCCTCATCATGAGGAGATTCATCTGCTCGCTCCTCAATCAAGGGCTGAGGAGTTGGTGCTGGGGTTGCGGCCTTCTTATTGCAGTCGTCAACAACACTAGTGGCCAGCTTGATGAAATTGCTCTTGAGGCTTTTACGATCTGACAGCTTGGAGTACTTGTCAGTCAATTTCTTCAGCTCTGCCTGTGTTGTCACCAGTGCATCAGGAGTCAATTTGAGGAGATTCTGCCTAAGGAATTTCTCCTTTTTAATCTTTGCAACTTTGGCATGCCTGGCCTGCTGTTCTTTCATCTTGGCTTCATTTATGAAAGTGGCCACCATGTGGCTGATGCCAGGGGGAAGTTTCAAATCATCAATAGGAGTGTTTGGGTCCTCATACCAGATATTGATGTAGTCAAGGAGGACCTTGGGGGTCGATGGCCAGAGGAATGACACTGCCTGATGCTTGAGCTACTCTTTCCTGCTTGTTTCTGATGATGGCTTGAAGGGTTGGATCATCATATTCATCACTGTCCTCTGATGCAGATGGGACGGTGATGATTTTGCTGGGGCTTGGTAGAGTTGCCTGTTCAGCAGTTACCAAAGTCTTCACAAGAGGAGTTGAAGACTTTGTCTCCGAGCTGGTTGCAGCTGGGAGTGAGGAGCTGGAGCTGGCGGTCGTAGGCTTCATGACCTCCTTCTGTACTGGTTTCTCCTGAGGCTTTGGAGGTGGAGCTGAGGATTTTGGTACTGATGGCTTTGGCGCAGATGGTTTTGTTGTTGAAGCTTTTGGTACTGAGGGTTTTGGAGTTGAGGGTTTTGGAGCTGAGGGTTTTGTGACTGAGGCCTGAGCAGACTTCTCTTGAGGCTTTGGAGCCCTTGGCTTTGATGGCACAGACTGCATTTGAGGAATTTCTAAGCCAGAGGTTTCTGCGGCAGAGGAAGTAGTAGCAGCTGAGGATTCATTGAATTTCCTCACTGCAGCTTCTGCCTGCTTCTTGAGCTTAGCCATATGGTTTTCCTTCTCATCTGGATAGTCATCAATAGTCATGAGGCTTGAGGGATGTGCTACTTGATGATCCTCAAGTGGGGCTCTTCTTCCAGGGGGTTTCAGAGCGAATTTCTTCGCATATTCGGGAGTCACAAACCTGTATTCCTTCCATTCCTTCGCCCATCGGCGTTCTATCTTCTGCAGCCGTATCTTTCTCTTGGCCATTGTCTCGTTTTCATTAGGCGTGCAATAGTCCAAGTAAATATCCTCAGGGATATCCACAGCTGTGTTTTGCTCAAGTTTCTTTCCTCCCTTCTGTTTTCTGTCATCCTCCATTTTCTTCAGTTGAAGATTTTGCTGATGAGGTTGAAGTCTTGAGGATTCTGATGAGACTTGAAGAGTTTCTTCCAGAAATGCTGCAAATGAGTTAATGTGATGAGAACCGAGAGATTCATAAGCTGACATGTGTGTACTTGTGAACAGAGTATAGTTGCGAGGAATTTGGAGAGGTCATACGCGTTCTCAGATTTGAAGAAAATGAAAAAGTTTGACAGTTTGAGGAATATAACCGGTGGTTGAGGAATTTGCCTAAGCATACTGTTCTTGGGTTCCAGAGTTGTACAGATCCGAAAATTCGCACAACTGAGGAATCTCGTGAAAATCTTAGATGCTTAGCATAGTTCATCAATGATGTGGTGATAGGTAGTGTTTGAGGAATCAAGTGCTTATCGTTTCTTTAGGAAAAACAGATTTCACATAGAAGATGTAAAATATTAGATCTAACTTGCTGTAAAAATAGGATCTATTTACCCTGGAAGGTGCGCACGAAGAACACAGAAAGGTGTGTGTGGAGAAGCTCTTCGGTCGCGTGTCCAATGCACCCTAACCCGGCGACAGAGGACGTCTATGGTGGCGGCGGTCGAAGATGGTCCGACTCCGGCATGGTTCCGGTGACGGAGAAGTCGAGGCAGTGAAGCTCTTCCTCACCGGCGACGAGACTACCAGCGATGGCGCTAGGGTTCGGTGGTGTATGTTGTGGCAGGAGAACGATGGAGCGAAGAAGAGTATCCCGAGGGGGGTAAGGACATATTTATAGCCAAAAGTTACTGTTGGCGCGAGAATTTTGGACCAAACAGCCCCTGCCTCTACGTCTCCGCAGGACACGTGTAGCTCTCGTACGATGCGGTGGAGATAGTGGAGATCGTGGTTATCCGATCATGGGAAGTGGGGTTCAGTTACTGTATCTTAAATAAACAATTTTTGAAGATTTGAGGATTTTTGTTACAAAATCATGAGCTGACAAGGACGCAGTGAGGATTTTGAACAAAGTTTCAAGTAGAACGCATATGAAGAATTGAATAGACTGGATGAGTATAGCATAGAGGGAAAGTAGGGTCCGATCACATTCACTTAGTAGAAATATCAACTTGAAGACATAGCAATAAGTGAATGCTGTTGAGGACTTGAAATCACAGTCTATCTAGTCAAATGAAAGTCATCAAGTATTTTTGAGGATTTTGTGATAAATCATCACAATGAGGAATAGATGTTTTGAATAAAAACACATTTTGAGGAAATAGAACATTTGAAGAAAATCAACTTGAGGAATTTCACATTGGGCGGTGGCGTGACCCACCATATAAGAATGTTGATTACACAAGCCGTGTACAATTGTCGTAGGGCCCTGTGAATCAATTTCTTCGTTAATTTCTTCACATTCAGAGCGACATTCTTCATTAGTTGAGGAAAATCGATTCATCATGTGTTGCACATCTAAGTCATCAACTTTGCATAAGTGTTAGGATGTGTGCATGTTTTTACAAAACATTTGAAGACTCTAAGATATTTAGCTCACACCGCAACTTGCAATCCAAGGGCTTAGTGAAGATATCTGCCAGTTGATCATCAGTCTTCACATGGTCGATGAGGATATTGCCCTTGAGGACATGGTCCCGAAGAAAATGATGACGAATGTCGATGTGCTTGGTCTTCGAGTCCTGTACTGGGTTGTATGCAATCTTGATAGCACTCTCATTGTCACAGTAGAGAGGCACATTGTTCATGTTGATGCCGTAGTCCTTGAGGGTTTGCTTCATCCATAGCAATTGAGCACAACAAGAACCAGCAGCAATGTACTCAGCTTCGGCAGTGGAGAGTGATACGAAGTTCTGCTTCTTTGAGGACCAGCAAACTAGTGACCTTCCGAGGAAATGGCATGTGCCAGAAGTTGACTTGGGATCCACATGGTCACCAGCATAGTCTGAATCAGAATACCCTACCAGATGAAGATTGGAGCCCTTGGGATACCATAATCCTAGTGTTGGTGTGTGAGCTAAGTATCGAAGAATATGTTTCACAGCCTTATGGTGTGATTCCTTCGCTTTTGCTTGAAAACGGGCAAACATGCAAACACTAAGCATTATATCTGGCCTAGATGCACATAGATACAATAAAGAGCCAATCATAGAACGATATACCTGCTGATCGAAGTCTTTACCATTTTCATCAGTGCCGAGGTGGCCGTTGGTAGGCATTGGAGTCTTGGCACCTTTACATTCATGCATGTCGAATTTCCTGAGAACATCCTTGAGGTATTTCTCCTGTGATATGAAGATTCCATTGCTTTGTTGACGAATTTGAAGACCTAAGAAGAATTTCAGCTCCCCCATCATAGACATCTGATATTCTTCACTCATCATGTAGGAAAATTCATCACTGTATCGTTTGTCAGTACAACCAAATATGATATCAACGACATATATTTGACATACGAATAGCTCATTATCGTAGGATTTTGTGAAAAGAGTCGGATCAAGTGAATCAGGTTTGAAGGCTTTCTTCATGAGGAATTCCTTCAATGTATCATACCATGCCCGAGGGGCTTGCTTGAGACCATAAAGAGCCTTTTTGAGTCTGAAGACTTTGTCTGAATTCTTTGGATCCTCAAAACCTGGGGGATGAGCAACATATACTTCTTCCTCAAGCTTACCATTGAGGAATGCACTTTTCACATCCATTTGATATAAGATGATGTTATGATGATTATCATAAGCAAGTAGTATTCGAATAGCTTCAAGTCTAGCAACAGGTGTAGAAGTTTCATCGAAATCTATTCCTTCAACCTGGGTGTAGCCTTGGGCTACAAGTCGTGGCTTGTTCCTCACCACTTGACCGTCCTCATCTTGCTTGTTTCGGAAAATCCACTTGGTGCCGATGATGTTGTACTTGCGAGGATCTGGTCGTTTGACGAGCTCCCGTACGTCATTCAGCTTGAATTGAAGAAGTTCGTCTTGCATGGCTTGGATCCACTCCAGTTCCTGAAAAGCCTCAGCAACCTTTGAGGGTTCTGTGATGGATACAAAGGAAAAATGCCCACAAAAGTTTACTAAGTGTGAAGCTTTTGAGCGAGTGAGAGGACCTGGTGCGTTGATGTCGTTGAGGATTTTGTCAAGTTCTACTTCGTTTGCAATCCTTGGATGAGCTTGTTGAGGATTTTGTCTGGGCTGAGGAAGTGGTGCAGGTGCAATTTCCTCAAGAGCATCTTCTTTATTTTCATCAGTGATGGGGATCGTTTCTTCACCAATTTCCTCAGTGGGGACAATGTCTTCAGTAGGCTTGAGCTTTATTGCTTCCTCAGGAGACAGTTTATCTGGATCAGAAGACAATTGCTCTCTTTGCGAGCCATTAGTTTCATCAAACCGCACATCTACAGTCTCAACAACTTTGTCGTGATGGTTGTTGAAGACTCTGTATGTGTGCGAGTCCTTTCCATAACCGAGCATAAAACCTTCATGTGCCTTAGGTGCAAATTTTGAGCTATGGTGAGGATCTCTAATCCAGCATTTTGCACCGAAGACTTTGAAATAATTTACATTGGTTTTCTTGTCAGTGAGGAGTTCATATGAGGTTTTCTTGAGGAATTTGTGAAGATATACCCTGTTGATGATATGGCATGCAGTGTTGATTGCTTCAGGCCAAAAGCGACGAGGAGTCTGATATTCTTCAAGCATAGTTCTTGCCATTTCAACCAGAGTCCTGTTCTTCCTTTCGACGACACCATTCTGCTGAGGGGTATAAGGAGCAGACAATTCGTGAGTAATACCAAGTTCATCAAGATAATCATCAAGACCAGTGTTTTTGAACTCAGTTCCATTATCACTCCTGATATGTTTGATCTTGATGCCAATGTTCGTCGAGGCCCTTGAAGAAAATCGTTTGAAGATTTCCTTCACTTCAGTTTTATACACTATGATATGCACCCAAGTATATCTGGAATAATCATCAACTATGACGAAGCCATATAAAGATGATGCATTGGTTAGTGTGGCATAGTGAGTAGGGACAAATAAATCCATATGAAGCAATTCGAAAGGACGTGTAGTGGTCATGATAGTCTTAGAGGGATGCTTGGATCTGGTCATTTTCCCAGATTCACAAGCACCGCAGAGATGATCGTTGAGGAATTTGACTGATTCGATGCCGATGACATGCTTCTTCTTCGCGAGCGTGTGCAAATTCCTCATGCCTGCATGACCTAGTCTTCGGTGCCACAGCCATCCTTCTGAGGTTTTTGCTAGTAAGCAAGTGGCTGGTTGAGGACCTGTAGAGAAATCAACAATGTACAAATCCCCTCTTCTTACACCTTCGAAGACTTTGGATCTATCAGATTCCATGATGACTACACATCTATGTCTACCAAAGATAACAATCATATCAAGATCACAAAGCATCGAGACTGACATAAGGTTAAAACCAAGGGATTCAACAAACATCACTTTGTCCATATGCCTATCCTTCGAAATAGCCACTTTGCCAAGTCCCAATAACTTGCTTTTACCTTTGTCAGCATATGTGATTTGCTTTAGAGGTGATGGAGTTAGTGCCATATTCATCTAAGCTTTTATCACCAGTCATGTGATGTGTGCAGCCACTATCAAGAACCCACTCAGTATTCTTGGGTTTGTCATCCTGCAGATGAATTAGTACAGCTTACCATCTCATATGCTTCAGATTTGAAGAATATGATACTAATTTCATCAGATCCGTGATTTCATTATAACAGAAATGTAAGGACGTGTGAAATATTTCTATTTCATCAATCATTAGCTTGCGTCCTATCAAGCATTTCCTCAGGTCTCCAGCAAATTCTTCATATGATGATTTTCATCTGGAGACCTGACCTGCAGAAGTGATTAGTTCGATTTCTTCACCACCCACATCTGAAGGGGTGGCAAAGCATTCATCATCCTGCGAGCACCATATGAGATAGGTGGCATTGAAGCCAATGCACTTCTCCTAACAGTAGGGGGATTAAAGTACTCATATGAATATGCAGAGAACTGGTTTGAGGATTTATGAACATAATGATTTGAGGAGTAACGCTCATATTCATATTCCTTGTAGTTTCCCTGCATGTTAGACGCATTAGCACGGGTACGAGCATAGTTTTGACGAGTTGAGGATTTTGATCCTCTTGAAGGCTTTGGTCCTCCTGAGGAATTTGATCTAGGGTTCAGATTCTTCAGTGGTGGTGTCATGAGGACATTCACCTGAAGATTTTCAAGACATCTTTTGGGAACCCAGAGTTTCCTCAGAGGAGGGCCATTCCTGCAGTTAGTTCCAACATATCGAGGAAATACTTCACCAGATTGATTTTTGAACAGTTTATAGTTGGAGTCAAATGACTCATCTGAGGAATAGGATAATTCACATGAAAAGCCAGTTAGATTAGATGGATCAAAAGGAGGCCCAGTAGCAGCAATCCATGAGGTTTTGGGATACTTCTCAGGTTTCCAATAAGATCCATCAGCATTTAATTTCCTCTCAAAGGCAATTCCTTCTTTCCTCGTGTTCCTGTTCAAGATCTGCTTTTTGAGCACATCACAAAGGGTTTGATGTCCTTTGAGGCTTTTGTACATGCTTGTCACGTACAATTCCTTCAACCCTACATTTGCATCAGTAACATTTGTGCTTTCCTCAAGTGAGGAAATAGACACAGCAGGTGCAGTTGAAGAATTTGTAGCAATGGTAGCATTTGATGATTCTGGTGAGGAATTAGCAGTTTCGCGTTCAATGCATTTAAGACATGGAGGTATAAATTCAACTTGACTAGCGCTGATCTGTTGAGCTAGTAATGAATCATTTTCCATACGAAGATCATCATGAGACATCCTCATCTTCTCAAGATCAAGCTTCCTTTTAAGAAATTCATAGGAAAGCTTCTCATGATCAGTGAGGAGTGTATCATAACGATCCTGAAGATTATCAAATCTAGATTGGAGACTTTTCTCATCATCAGTGAGGATTTGAGTAAGGTTCATTTCATCATTCAACAAATCATCACTTTTATCTAGCAGTTTCTGAAGCTTTTCTAGAGCAGTTTGTTGTTTAGTGGCAATGATAGAAAGTTTACTGTAACTGGGTTTCTTATAATCATTAGGTTCACAGTCACTTGAATCAGAGGAGGAGCCACGAAGCAATAGGTTGGAGAGAAGTCATCAGCATAGTCATCAGTATGGATGATGCAATCATCTTCTTCAAGATTGAAGATTGACTTGCTGACGAAGGTGGTTGCTAGTGCACGACTAGCCTGTCCGGATTCTGAGTCTTCATCAGAACCCTCTTCTTCATCACATTCCTCCGATTCTGCCTCGGAGTCCATTTCCTTGCCAATAAGTGCCCGAGCCTTTCTGAAACTAGTCTTCTTGTGTGATGAGGGCTTTGAAGATGATGATTTTGAAGATCTCTTCTTCTTCTTTGAGTCATCAGAACTGTCATCCTTGTATTTCTTCTGCTTCGATTCCTTTCCCCAACGGGGACAATCAGCAATGTAATGGCCTGATTTCTTGCACTTGTGACAGGTTCGTTTCTTGTAGTCCTCAGATGAAGATTCTGATTTCCTCATGTCTCTTCTTGAAGATTTACCGAACTGGCCACGTCGTGTAAATCTCTGTAATTTCCTCACGAGCAATGGAAGCTCCTGTCCAAATTCTTCAGGGTCACAAATGCTGCCATCTGTGTCGTCTTCTTCAGATGAGGAAATTCCTCTAGCCTTCAGTGCACGTGGTCTGGAATAGCTTGTTCCATATAGATCTCTCTTTTCTTCTAGCTGGAATTCATGAGTATTTAGCCTTTCAAGTATATCAGCTTGATCAAGCATCTTGTAGTATGGTCTTTCTTGAATCATCAGAACTAAAGTATCAAATGAAGAATCCAAAGATCTCAGCAGTTTCTTCACAACTTCGTGATCAGTGATGTCTCGAGCTCCGATTGCTTGCAGTTCATTTGATATGTTAGTGAGGCGATCAAAGGTGTCTTGGTAGCTTTCATTGTCATGTCTGTTGAAGCGATTGAAGAGATTGCGAAGAATATCAACACGAGAGTCACGCTGGGTTGATACTCCTTCATTTACCTTGCACAGTCTCTCCCAGATCAGTGCTGCAGAGCCCAAAGCACTTACTCTTCCAAACTGGCCTGGGCTCAGATGGCCACAGATGATGGCCTGGGATCAGTGATGAATTTCTTCACATCAGCCGCAATGACACTGGCACAGATGATGGGGACGCCATTTTCCCCAATATACCAGAGATCATTATCAATAGCTTGCAGATTCATTTGCATTTTGTTCTTCCAGAAGGGAAAGTTCTTTCCTTCGTAGGTAGGACATGCTGCAGTCACCTTAAACATGACTGCAGTCGACATAACTAAAACTCCAGGTGGTTAAACCAGAATGACACAGAACAAGGGAGTACCTTGCTCTGATACCAATTGAAAGTGCGTTATATCGACTAGAGGGGGGTGAATAAGAGATTTTTAGTTAGTCATAAGTGAGGAATTTCCTCAAAAGGAATTTCCTCAGTGATGAAATTCTAAAAATCTCCTATTCACCCCCCTCTAGTCGATATAACGCACTTTCACTACTACTACTACTACTACTACTACTACTACTACTACTACAAGGACAACAACGGCGATGATTACGACGACGACTATAATGACAACAATAGCGACAAGAACAACGACAACAAGGATAACAACAATAGCAACGACAACAGTGACAACAACGACAACAGTGACAAGAATTGTCGTCGTTCTGGGAATGGGGGTACCCAGACCTGCCAGCCTACAGCCCAAGGTTGACCCACTTCATGGACCAAAAACCAAAAGACCCGGCACCACTCAAGGCAAGGTTCTCGCGAGGGGCCAGGCCTCGCGAGGAGGAACAACATCAAGACCCGCTGGGGGCCTCCTCAGGACCCCTCTAGAGCAACGGATATTCCCACGCGAGACCCGGCGTCACGAGTCAAGGATGACGTGGGGGAAGGGCAGCCGAGCAGCAGACAACAGGACAGTGTAGTCCCCCCTTTAGTTCAAAGGAGCGAGGAAGCACGTAGGTCTCCAAGGCATGTCCCAAAGGTTTCCATTCTGATGCAATCCATAAAAGTAGGAGTAGGGTATTACGCTTCTCAGTGGCCCGAACCTGGGTAAACTGTCGTGTTCTGTGTCTTCCTCACCATCGACTGAGTTCTCTGTCATCCCGAGCGAGTAGCGAGTCAGGCGAACCAAAGCTGTCAAGTGGCCTCCACACGTGCCCCCGTGTTCGAATCTTTAGGGTTTTGCGGAGCCCGAAATCTGACATTTGGCGCGCCAGGTAGGGGGTGCGTGTCGGAGCCTCCATGCCAACAGCTAGAGCCAGACCTCGACTCAGCCACTCCATGGCAAGTGCGACCGCCGACAGCCATCGGTCCCCGGCGGTGGACGGTGCCTGGGCGAGCAGGGCGGCCCTTGCAGCCGCCTGCATTGTCGATGGATCGCTGGCGTCGCCTTCCGGCCGTCACGTCAAGCGTTTCCTATAGCGCGAGGGGGTAGTTCATCCAAGCCCTGGGCCTGCGGAACACTACGTATGGCCGAAGGTCAACGTCAACTTTGGCCCCAACGATCACCCCAACGCCACGACGGCCACCGGGACACTTCCTAGCTTGTGCATGCCGACCATATGTGGCATGGCCGTCTCCAAGACCCTCAACGTTGGCGGCACGGGCCTCAACGTCATCTCAGAGAGGCCTTCGACGCGCTGTAGTTGACACGAGAGTGGCTTGCGCCTTCAAGGCCCTTCTCCGGGGTGGTGGGAGGATCTGTCACCCCTATGGGACGGATTCGCCTCCCTGTCACTTTCGGCACCCGCTCCAACTTCCGTACCGAGCAGATCGACTTCGACGTCGCTGGCATCCACCTTTCGTACAATGCAATACTCGGCCACCCCGCCATCGCGTAGTTCATGGCGACAATGCACCCAGGCTACAACGTCGTAAAGATGCCCGGGAGCGGCAGCATGCTAACCATCGTGGGGGGACGTCAAGGACGAATCTCGGGTACTCGAGGTCTCCCACAAGGCCGTGGTAGTGGCACGTGCCAACCTCAGGGGCGCGGCGCACACCGTGAGGGACCCTGGGGACGTCCCCGACGTCGCGCCCATGAAGAAGAAGAAGTTGTTCTCCCAGGACCGGGTGTAAACAAAGCAAGTATCGGTGGATGAGGGAACCTCGGCTCCCACCTTCACCATCGGCGCAAACCTCCCCCAATACCAAAAGAACGCATTGGTGGGTTTCCTCAGGGAGAACAAAGACCCGTTTGACTGGAGCGCCTCTGACCTGGTGGGGTCCCAAGGGACGTCATTGAGCACCACCTCACGTTGTGCAGGAACGGGTGCCCGCTGACGCAAAAGGAAAGAAGGCAAGCCCCGGAGAAGCATGCGTTCATCACTTAGGAGGTGCGCAAACTGAAGGAAGCACGGGTCAGTCGAGAGGTGCGCTACCCAGAATGGGTGGCTGTCACACCCCAAAAATTTAATAATATCTTTATGAAATAAAATATTGCCTAGAATAAAACTTTTGGGAAATAAATTGCTTCAGGACTCATATCTAGGTCTCTTTACAAAAACTTTTCATTTCAAGTGGGATTTCAAAGATCATTTAGTGCTGGAGCCCTTGCTTGAGATCTTTTTAAATTCCTTATTTAACTAGATGGGAATATTATTTTGTACTTGTTTATTTAAAATCTGAATTCTTGGACTTTCATTTGATTTTAGAACCTCTCCTTTTTCCTATTAGCAAATTCTTTACCTAAGTAAATGTTTTTGCTAATGTATGTTGTAACCTGAGTACTTGCATAAAAATATTTCTTTTGTTCTCGCAAATTCATGGGATATTTTATTTTAACATTTTTGCCAAGGTTTCTTTTATTCAAAACAAATTTATATTTTCCTTAAGGGCATGTTTTGCACCACAACCCTTATATATTGTTTTCTAAAAACTCTATAAAAACTTGAAGATGACCTGTGATGTTCCTGGATCATATTTTTGAAAAAACCTAGCCAAGTATTTTGAAAACTTTAAGCACATTAACTACTTTTCTAATCTGGTCCAGATTGGACTTTGTACTACAACCCGTAGAAATAATCTTTCAAAAATTCCATCAAAATTTGGGGATGTCAAGTGATGCATGAGATTCACTTTTATGTGAAAACCCCACTATGTGCTTTGGAAAAATTTAGCAAAACAATCATTTTTCTGTTCTGGTCCAGTTTGGTACTTTGCACTACAACCATATATTTCCTTGCTCTATTCACTTTGATATTTTGCATGCGTGTATGGCACCCTACCAAAATCTTAACCCCAGGAGTTGAGCCCCATTGGATGATTTTAAGTGCATGTGATATTAGCTTCTTCTTTTGTCTAGAATATATTTTCTCCAAGAAATGCACTAGCTAATTTCTTCTTTTATCCAACTAACCCTATCACCATAGTCAACACCTAAGGAGACCCTGATCTGGTTACTTTGCTGGCCAGAGGAGCTTCGCAGGTGACCAGGACCTATTGTCGAACACCTTGGATTCATGTACTCTTTTGGCCTGGAATTTTATGTGCATTATAGAGTTGGATTCATGTTCGAAGATTGCAGCGACAGCGCGACGGCCATGCCCTCTTCTCCGTTGCTATAGTGGCCGGCACCGTGCAAGTAGCCCTAGCCAGGCACCTGCACCCTAGACCGCCTCTCCCGCACCAGCTGCTTGCTGCACTGCTGCCCGTGACGCCCTGTAGCCGTCCCCGTTGCGCCTGGTGCATCGCTAGAGCTTGTCGCCGTCGGTCTTATCCGACAGCCCCGCAAACCGACTAGAGCAGGCTATTTAAAGGACCCCAAGGCCTCTGAGATTCGCAGCAGCCTCCCCTGCCTTGTAGCTTCCCTCCCCTCGCTTTAATTTGGCCGGAGTTGCTCTCTCTGCACCTCCCTGACCTCAAAGTCACCGTCACCCTCTTGCACGATTCCGACAGCCCCAAGCCTCTCTCTTCCTCCCAAGACCACTTCTAGCCTACCCAAACCCTTGATAATCCATTCCAATCGCCATATATGGTCAGGAGCCACCTGAGGCCAAAGCTGTAGAATGGCCGAAGCTCCATCCGCCATTGATTAACCCTTGCGCAGCCTAGAGCCGCCCCGAGGTTCTGTCCACCTCCATGGGATGCGGCTCTTGCCCCTGAGATCTTGGGTATGCCGAGCGTCATGAGAGATGCCTCCTAGCACTGGCAAGCCCTGTCGGAGTGCCGTAGCACTCTGTCCAGTGCGCGCGCAAAGGTAGAAGAGGAAACCGACAAGCCGGTCCCGCATATATTGCGTGAATCCATATTATGTTAATAGAACTCCCGAGTAAAATACGTTTCAGTAAATACGTTTCCTCTATGGAGAAAGCGTATTCTCATCGAAATGTTTTCTTTTATGTTTGATTTTAAAAATGGATTAGAACAGAAACTTAGAATGGCTATAACTTTTTATAGGAAATTCCAAATGGGATGATTCTTTTTCCTACCTCTTTCTAATCGCCTCTACTTTATTTACGGACTTATTTAAAAATTATTCAAAAAAAATTCATGTGCTATTTTATGTTTGTGTGTTGATTCAAATATTTTTCAAAATAGGATACCTACTCCAAGATGTTGGGGTACACATAACCCCCTCAAACATGCATAAAGTTGTGTGATGTTTGTGGTGGTGCATATATTGCGTGAATCCATATTATGTTAATAGAACTCCCGAGTAAAAAAGATACCATCCATAAGAGAATGTGCAGGATATTATTGTTGCTAAGTTTGTGGAAGGAAGGTGGTGAGTGGTTAATGCCTCATACTTTGTATGCTACCTTGGCCTGGACAACCTCGGAGTAAGGTATGTGTGGTGGAAATGAGACCATTGGCTGACACCACGGTGGACGAGAGTGGTGAGTGAAAGCATGTCGGGGTGTGATGGTAGTAACCTTGACATTGTTCCTCTAGGAAGATTGTGTGGTACTAACCCTTGTAGGAAAAATATTAAACCTCCTAAGTCGACCAAAGATCGAGTCTTGTCTGTGCGTAACCTGACCTTACGTGCTACCACTGGTCTTTCCGAAAGAAAGTACAGTCTAGTAAGTCGTAAATCTATTACCATGTACACAACAAGTAGAGACGCCGGAATGAAGGTATCCATGACCCTGGACTAAATCTAGTCATCCGGTCAGGGGGCAGGGGTGTTTCCGGTCTAGTACCGAGAGGGAATGGCCCTTCCCTTTTAGCACGCGGTGTAAATTTGATCCCATGCTAGTTGAGGTTGGAGCCTCCTTGTCTTATGGTTTTGCCCGGCAGCGTAGTCCGGTTGGAGCTGGGCTTCGTCGGGGTAAAATGGTTGTGTGCTCGTTCTGAGAGTTACTCCTAAAATACCGTACGCGGGATTAGTCCGAGTGACTATTGTAACCTGTGGGCTGTGGGTAAAGAGTACACCCTCTGCAGAGTGAAAACTATTCAAGTAACAGTGTCCACGTTCAAAGACGACTTGTTGACTAGTCAAGTGTCGGTCTCAGTGTCGGTCTTCGGAGGTAGTTAAAGAAGTATGAGACTAATCAGGAAATGTGGTGGATGACCATATTATTATTATTATTACTCTGGACTAACCCATATGATTATGTTTGTTGAATATCCATGGGACGGTTCTACCTCCTGGATATTCTTCACTTATTATTATTTTAGATAAGTCCGTTCTGTGGTGTCGCTCACACGACCGACTAAGGCATTCTTATTATTATTTATTATATGCCCTTTTTGTGTTGTCGCTCAGACGCCCGACTAAGCCATGCTTATTATTATTCCTTATAAGCACTTTCTGTGGTGTCGCTCAAACGCCTGACTGCGGGACGCATATTATTACTCACTCAGTATTACCTTCCTTGCTTGTTTATACAACCTCTGTGGAAAATAGCGTATATGATGAGGACATCAATACCATTGTTACACCCACAGCCCTAGCTCCTATACATACTTTGTCCAGGTACTAGAGCTCGCACACGCCAATTGAATTACCAGGTACTTTTGTTTCTTGGAAATACTTCTAATGTTCATGAACATATGATGTTGCGTAAGTTAGATACTTTTGTTGTGCTCATGAATGAAGGACCTAGCAAGGACAAGAAGGATATCCATTGGAGCGGGATCAAGCATGGAGAAGAAGGTGCATGCACGGGAAAGAACAATGGAGCTTCCACTGGTGACTATTTCACTTTAAAGCCACCATAAGGAGAGCATGAAGGCTTGGACGAAATATTCAAGATGCCACTTTTGAAATTTCGTCCGTAGTCTATTATAGGTGTTCCGCCACCTTATTTTTGGCACAGGCCCATGTAATTTCGAAATACTATAGTGTAGGCTAGTTTTAGAGTCCGTATGTGTGGGGAAACCGAGATTAGGGCTGTTTTCGGATCCCTCCTCCAAGGGTTACGAAATTGTTTCTCTATTCCCTCATATATACACCACTTTGGGCACCATTTAGACTTGGGTTTTGTTTAGATTACAAGTTCGCCATAGCTGCAACTTCGCTTTCTTCGTTTGTGTTCTACGAGCTGACAAAGTTCTCAAAGAACCCCACCTTCATCAATAAAGCTTTCCTCTTATATTCGCAATATCTTGATTGCAATCTTAGTTTCTTGATTGTTCTTTGTTTGCGTGGAGGAAAAAGACCTTGATGGTCAGGTTGACCGTGCTCCGGTGTGGTCAATAACCTCTCGGAGTTGGTTTCGCGATTGCTAAGAAGCGACGTCATCACACGTTCGTAGTCAGATCGTCAAAGTCGACTCTACCAAAATGATACCCACGATCTGATCGAAAGACAGGGACAACTTCGCCTCTATCAGTATGTGCATAAATGCATTCATGCATTGAACTCTAATGGCATGATATAATTGTTTGTGGAAATTTGCATGCATCTCACGTGCTTTAACTTATTTGTTTTCTGGATGTTTGCGAGTACATTCAAAGTACTCACTGGCTTGTCCCTGGCTATTGCTTGGCCAGATTGCCTTCGTTGAGGAGAACGATGTCGTCAACCCCGGAACCTAGGAGTCAAGGATAGCGGCCTAGCGATATACGAATTTATCCAGGTCAGCTGTTCCTGTGGGAATGAAGTCCCATGGGCACTGGATATTCCTCGAGTCGCTTCCGCCGTCAACCTCGGAGTTTTATTCAACCTAGTAGATCTTCATGGTCTTGTAACCCATATTTTGTATTTTGCTTGGATATTCTTTATGAAGTAAGTGTCTACCAGCTAACAACAATCCTGGGTCTGGTAAACACAAAGACCTGTTTTCTAATGTATTTTCTTAAAAACACGTCGCTATAGTGTCCAACCCTGTGGTCGTCCCGAAGAATTGCGGGAAGGAGCGCATGTGCGTTGACTTCACGAGCCTCAACAAGGCTTGCCCTCAGGACCCGTTACCGCTACCACGCATCGACCAGATCGTGGATTCCACCATAGAGTGCAATCTCCTGTGCTTCCTGGATGCATTCGCGGGCTACCACGAGATCAAGAAGGCTGTGGAGGACGTTCGGAAAACATCCTTCCTCTCTCCGTTTCGGGTATACTGCTACGAGTGCATGCCCTTCGGGTTGCGGAACGCCAGGGCAACCTTCCAGCGGTTGATGCATATCACTCTGGGGTCGTAGCTCGGGAGGAACGCAGAGGCCTACGTCGACGACATCGTGGTCAAGTCTAGGCAGGCAAAAACCATGGTGGAGGACCTGGAGGAGCCCTTCGCGAGCTTAAGAGAGGTGAACCTAAAGCTCAACCCCGAGAAGTGCGTCTTCGGGGTCCCATCAGGCAAACTCCTCGGTTTCCTGGTGTCGTAGCGGGGGATCGAGGCAAACCCGGTGAAGGTCAATGCCATAAACAAGATGAGCGCGACCACAACCCTCTAAGAGATGCAGAAGTTGGCAGGATGTGTTACCTCCTTGGGTCGTTTCATCTCCGAGCTCGGCGACCCGGCACTGCCTTTCTTTAAGATCATGAAAAGAAAGGGGCCCTTCGAATGGACCCCGGAGGCCGATGCAGCCTTCGATGAACTCAAGAGATACCTCACGAGCCCGCCGGTCATGGTGGCGCCTCACCCACCGGAACATCTGCTTATGTACCTTGCTGCCACCCCCACTCCACCAGCGCCGCGTTGGTTGCAGTAAGGGAGGAGCGGACCAGCAAGGCCGCCACTTCGGGGAACCCCGATGGGCCCCCACCCGCGGAGTCTGGGGGCTCGCTTGGCTCGTGAGCTCTGATTCCCCCACAGGCAGAGCGACGTGAGGCTCAAACCGCAGGGTCGGGCCATGACATGTTCAGCCCTCGTAAGGCCCCGGCCCCTCCTCTGGATCACGAGACGCCCGAATCTCCCGAGCTCGCTGAGGAGCATGACCCCCCGGGGGGTGCATCCTCGTCGAGCACCCAATGTATTTCGTCAGCAAGGTGGTGCGGGATGCGCGCTCGCGCTATCCCATGCAGCAGAAACTCCTTATAGTTCTCCTCGTTGCTTCACGCAAGTTGTGCCACTACTTTCAGGAGCACCCAATCAAGGTCGTCTCCGCCTACCCCTTAGAGAAGATCCTGCATAACCCCAACGCGGCGGGAAGGGTTGCCGAAAGGAACATCGAGCTTCAGGCCTTCAACATCGAATTCAGCATGACCAGGGTCATCAAGGGAGTGGCCTTGGCTGACTAAGTGGCGGAGTGGACGAACACACCAGAACGGGGGCTGGCGGGGAGCCAATCCCTTGCCCCCCGATGTGGAGGCACACGAGGGATGGACCATGCACTTCGATGGAGCCTTCACACGTAAAGGAGCAGGGGCTGGAGTTGTGCTCACTTTCCCGGCGGGATACAAGCTCCCCTACTTCATAGAGCTCTCCTTCCAGCGTGGGGAGAGGGTCTCCAACAACATAGCGGAGTACGAGGGCCTCATCGCCGGCCTCAAAGCGGCGGCGGTCTTGGGGGTTCGGCGCCTTGCCGTGATGGGCGACTCCCAGCTTCTCGTCAACTCCTACAAAAAAGGGTACATGCCCAAGGATGAGCAAATGGAAGCGTATCTGCAAGAGGTACGTAAGATTGAGAAACGTTATCAGGGCCTGGAGCTGCAGCACGTCCAACGTGGCGAGAACAGGGAGGCGGACAACATCGCCAAAAGAGCTTCGCGTCGCGAGGCTCAAGAGCCAGGCCTTTTCGAGGAGCGACTCTTCAAGCCTTCCGCGACGTCATCATCCGAGCGCCCAACGCCACGTGGAGAGGAGCTCCCCCAGCACCGCTCTCGGGGGCTCCGGATTGCGGCCAGGCCTCTGGAGCTCGATTGTTCATGGTCCTGGAGGCACGGGCCGATGATTGGATGCAGGAACTCGGGGGGTACCTGCTCCAGGGCACATTGCCGGAGAGGGAGGAAGACGCGGAGCGCGTAGCACGACAAGCCTCGACCTACTGCTTACGGGACGGTGACTTGTACCGCAGTCGCCCGAACGACGTCGCGCTATGGTTCATTTCCAGGGAGCAGGGGCGCGAACTACTAGCCGACATCAACGGAGGGGACTACGGGCATCACTCCTCTTCGCGCACGCTTGCAGGTAAGGCATTTAGGTTAGGTTTCTACTAGCCTACACCATTGGCTGACGACACCGAGTTGGTCCGATCTTGCGAGGCCTGCCAATTGCATGCCAAGAAGACCGACCAGCCCACGTAGTGCCTCCAGACCATTCCACTTTCCAGGCCCATCGCGGTCTGGGGCTGGACATACTGGGGCCCTTCCCACGGGCGGCGGGCGGCTTCCTCTACCTCTATGTCGCCATCGACAAATTCACCAACTGGGTGGAGGTGGATCCCGTGCGCACCATCCCTACCGGGTCGGCTGTCACATTCATCAAGGGCCTCGTGACCCGCTTCGGCGTCCCCAACCGCATCATCACCGACAACGTTTCACAGTTCACCAGTCAGCTCTTCAAGGTTTACTGTGCTAACCTAGGGATGCACGTATACTACGCATCGGTGCCCATCCGCGGAGCAATGTTCATGTGAAGCGCGCCAAAGCAGAGGTCCTGCGAGGCCTAAAGGTGAGGAGCTCCAAGAAGAAGCTCGAAGCTTGCGGCCGCCCTTGGGTCGACGAGCTCTCGTCGGTGTTGTGGTACATCCGCACCACCGCGACTAAGCCAACCGGAGAATCTCCGTTCTTCCTCATCTACGGAGCTAAGGCAGTCCTTCCCCACGAGATCAACCACCGCTCCCCGCGGGTCATGGCGTTCGATGAGGAGCGTGAGGAGGCTGCGCGGGGGACTGACCTCGTGCTTAGAGATGAGGCGCACCGCGGGGCCTCACTCCGAGCCACGAGGTACTAGCAGGCCTTACGACACTATCACTGCCGCAACATCCGCTCCTGGACCCTTGAAGTCGGCGACCTCGTCCTGAGGCGGGTTCAATCCAGGGAGAGTTTGCATAATTTGTCGCCCATGTGGGAGGGCCCGTTCAAGGTCGTCCATGTCTCACTCCTGTGCCGTGCGCCTAGAGACTCAAGACGGACTTCCCATCAAGAACGCCTGGAACATCCAACATCTCTGGAAGTTCTACCCGTGACGCCTCTGCACCGCCTCAACACCGCCTCTGCATCGTCCTTCAATTCTTACGGAACTTACTTCATCCTGTGACACTCTCACGTAACAACGAGCTGTGGCTGTATACGCCCGGGGTCCCCCGAGGATACAAAGGGGCCCCTCCCACGCCTAGTGGAAGCCCTACACTATGCGCTGGGGGGAGGACCGTGACACTCTGCCTCACTCCCGAAGAAGAAGAAGTTAGCAGGGTTTACCATCGAGCCAAAAGGAATCAGGTGCCTATGACTCAGGGGTAGGGACACTCGCGAGGCCAAAGCGTCCTCGCGACCTCCCTAATACACCTCCTGTGACACTCTCACGTAATAACGAGCTGCAGGTGTATACGCTTGGGCCCCCCCCGAGGACGCGGAGGTGTCCCTCCCATGCCTAGTGGAAGCCCTATGCTCCGCGTTGGGGGGAGACGGAGGCGAAGAATAGATTAGGCGCCGGACGCGACTTTCATTTGCTTTTCTCTGGCTTGGATTTGCTGATATTTACGAAATCAAACTCAGGGATTTTCCAAATGAAGTCTTTACGAAAACTTGTTTTCCTGGCCGTTCTTCATAGCGCACTCTCTTCCTCTGAGTCGAGCATCCTCCTTCCCCCCCCCCCCCCCCCCCCCCCCCGCTCGTACACCACGAGCAGGGGCTGGGGCATGGTGGTGACACCTCGCTAAGGCCATGGCGCTTGGACCTTCACGTTGCACTCACGGACGAGTCGGTAGACTCATGCCATCTGATACTCGTTCAAGAGTCCCATTTACGGCTCGACGCGCCATCCTGGAGAGGGAACAAAATTTGGCCTTTTCTTACAGGGAACTGTTTATCTTAGGACAGCTTGAGCGTCTCAGGGGGCTCATGAGCATTGCCCCTCACGAGCCTCACGAGTCAAAAAGCCACTTGGCCACCTTAGTGCCGACCAGGCACATTCGGTCGATATCAGGGGTGTCAAGGCCTTGCCCCGTGAGGAATGACCTTGGTAACGGGTTACGCCTCACAACGGCAGGGAGATGTGCGGGACCGGGACCTGCCGACGCAGAACTTGTTGAATGCAGACTAGGGATCTCCACAAACCACACCCTTCAAAAGCAGAAAGTAAAATTCCCGAGGGCCTCTTGGACGTCTAAGGGGGCTCCTGAGCATCGCCCCTCATGAGCCTTACCGGTCATCAAGCCACTTGGCCACCCTGGTGCCGTCCACGCACATTCGGTCGGTATCAGGGATATTAGGGCCTTGCCCCGTGAGGAACGACCTTGGTAACGGGTCGTGCCTCACGGCGGCAGGGAAATGTGCGGGACTAGGACCCGTCGACATAGAGCCGCTTGAATGTCTAAGGTGTCTCCTGAGCATCGCGCCTCAGGAGCCTTACCGGTCGCAAAGCCACATGGCCACCCTGGTGCCGTCCAGGCACATTCGGTCGGTATCAGGGGTGTCACAGCATTTCCCCGTGAGGAAAAACCTTTGTAACGGGTCACGCCCCACGCCAGCAAGGAAATGTGCGGGTCTGGGGCCGCCTGACATAGAGCATCGACCCACTTCACCTGCAACGAGGAGAAGCCAACCGAGCAACAAGCCCCTCGAGCGCCATAACCACGCCTCACAACCAAAGAGGTTCACTGCAAGCACACCGAGCTAAGTATCTAAACTGACCAAACGCAACAGTATTAACAAAGGGGCGGTCGCCCAAATCCATTACAAGCCCGAATGGCCCTTCCTTGTTATCATTGACGAATGGTCAGAAGTAAGGAAGAGACACCTGGCGACGATGGTCCCAAGGGGGCTGCCGCCGCAGGCATCTGCCACCCGCGCGCCTGCACTTAGTCCGTGCCCTCCTCCTCCTTCACGTGCGCCACAGGAGCGGACGAGCAGCACCGCGCGTGGGGCCCTCCCCCATGGTCCGTGCGCGGCGGCGAGGTGGCTCGTCGTAGCCGCTGGAGGTGTTGTCGCTCATGCTCCCTCCGGAGGGGGTCTTGTTGTAGCCGGAGGCGGGCTCATCTAAAAGATCGTCGCGGCCGGCGTCTTCCGGGCAGCAACCTAGACGCCCGTCGTCGTCCCCATAGATCTTGACGAAGAGCGTCGCCTCCCCGTCATACTTGAAGTGGAGGTAGCGCCTCCCCTTCAGCCCTCGAGAGTGGGCGAACGTCTGCCACCTGCGGTTCAGGTACACCTAGTCGTGGGGGATGACCTCGACCTCCACCCAGAACGCCCCGCCACAACAGTCGTCGGACTGCAACCAGAGGACAGGGAGCCCGCCGGTCAGCAGCAGCGTCGCGAAGAAGTTTAAGAGCTGGAACCATGCCATTTCCGGCCTATCCACCCACATCACGAACTCCATCGCCGTGTCAGCTGAACGAAGAGGCGAGCTTGGCGGCCGCGTGGCCACCGCCGACCTCCCACCTCGTACCCTGCGGACGCTCACGCCAATCGATGCCCCACCGACGCCGCCGATGGTGATTCCAGCGCGGGCGGAACTACGGCTGCGCCCGCCGGACACCGCGGTCGACACCGCCACGTACTTCCGAGGGCGGGTCTGCGAAACCTTCCCCTGAAGCCTTCCCCTTCTTGGCAGCGGAATCCTTCCTCACCAACGCCATGCTTACGGGGTGGAGGGCTCGAGGTGGAAGGTGAATAAGATGGAGGCAATGTGGACCTTATCGCCCTCGCCATGTCAAATACATGGCCGAAGGCAGACTGGCGTCCCTCCGCGTTCCTTGGCCCGCGCGGTTCATGTGGAAGCGCGCCCGCGTGGCGTGCGTAGAGGTGACGTCCCCAAGGAGCGATGAAGGCTGACGCCGCGCCCGGGCGCTGTGTCAATTTGACCAGGCGCGTCTCCAAGCGCCTCGGAAACTAGGAGTCTGGTACAGAGTCTTTTAGGGCCCGCGACGCTTCAGACCGTCCTAAAGGCTTCACCAAGAAGCCAACCCAGGCGCGCCTCGGGCCCGGGGGCTACTGTCGGCATTCTGGGAATGGGGGTACCTAGACGTGCCTGCCTGCGGACCAGGGTAGGCCCACTTCATCGACCAAAAACCAACTGGCCCGGCACCACTCAAAGCAAGGTCGTCGCGAGGGGCCAGGCCTCGCGAGGAGGAACAACATCAACACCCGCAGGGGGCCTCCTCGGGACCCCTCCGGAGCGGCGGATATTCCGAGGCGAGACCCCGCCTCAAGAGTCGAGGATGAAGCGGGGGGAG
>NC_058521.1:298798098-298810598 GCF_904849725.1 Hordeum vulgare subsp. vulgare | reverse complement strand
ACAACACCACCAATGACGATGACGACGACGTCGAGAATGACGATAAATGACAACAACGACAACAATGAGAACAATGAGAACAATAAAAACAACGACAATTAAGACAACAACAACAACAAAAAGAACAACAACAACAACAACAACAACAACAACAATAACAACAACATTGACAACAACATTAACAGCGATAGCAACGACAACAACAACAACAACAACAACAACAACAAGGAGGACGACAACGACGACAAGAACTACAACAACAAGAACAATGATAACATCGTGTCGGTGCACTGAAGACTGGGGTATCCTGTGCCCCAGACTTGTGCACGGTCGCCGGCAACCCCTTTGAGGGCAAGGCACGACGAAGTCTGGTAGGAAGAATAATCCCCAAGCTCACCAAGGCCACACCCGTCCAAGGGTGTGAGGAACAAGTCTAAGCTACAAGGCCTTAGACAAGCCTTTCTAGTTGGGAAAACATCCAAGCCCCCCGCAAGCCTTTCTTGTCGGGAAGACATCCAAGGCCCCATCAAGCCTTCCTTGCCAGGAAGGCAGACAAGGCCTTGACAAGTCCTCCTTGCCGGGAAGATAGACAAGGCCCCGACAAGCCTTCCTTGCCGGGAAGGCAGACTAGGCCACTAGCGAGGGCACCAGCCCGGCAAGCCCCCTTCGCCCGCTAGGTGTTCCCTCCTGCCAAAGTGCCACCGACTACCAAAGCGCCAGCTTATCCCTCGTGCGCCAAAACAACACCTAGGTGTCAAAACACCTGGGTACTTGTCGATACCATCTTGATGCAGGTCAGGAGACTAAATAAGCGCTTACTGCCCCTGACACCATAGTAGATGGATAACAGTGAACCATGTTCACTGTGCAACTCATGAACCCACTGTTGAGCACTGTTGGTGACGCCTTTGCCTATAAAAGGAGGCCCAAGGCTCTGTTCTAAGGGATTAGACACTTTGGGCATTGGCCACTAGGCAATAACTCTAGCAAGTAATCCAACGTCAAACACCTAATAGAACACATAAAGCAGGAGTAGGGTTTTACGCACTAAGCGGCCCGAACCTGGGTAAAAGCGTTCCCGGTGCTCATCGCTAGCTCTGCTCTTGTGGCCGCCCCTCTCCCCACCGAACAATTTAGGGATCTGTGGAGGTTCCCATATGTGTCACCTGACATCTTTGGCGCGCCAAGTAGGGGGTGAGAGCATTTGCTCTAATCGGAGCAAGCTCTGCGCCGGGTTTTTAGAAGTTGAACGCACCACCGCATTTCCCCGAAGTGGAACACAAGCAAGTTCGCTCCACTCTATTATGGCCTCCTAGTGCCTGCGCGGGCGCGCTGCTGCGCAAGTGCAGGACAACGAAGCGGAGACCCCAAGTTCAACACCATTAGGCTGATGAGCCGCTCCAGGACAGTACGTTGTTGTCGAGGGTGTGCCTGGGAGCTTTGGCGAGGCCTTCGGTGCATACTCCGGCGGACGCACCTCTACGGAGTGATGCATAGGAGTCAAGGATGCGCCAACAGGTCATGTAGCCCTCGCACGCACTCCAGCAAAAGCGATTTCTCCCCTGGAAGCGTAGCTTGGCTGCCAAAGATGTGCTCGGGGGCTCCGTCAGCATGGTTTGGCAAAAGAGAAAAAGGAGTTACACCCCGGCAGACCCCTTTCCTACGCGATGGTCAAAGACTATCGGCAAGAACCATGCCGGCGAGGAGGTTGCCGGGGCGTATAAAATCCGGCTTGCCGGGGATCTGAGGCCCCGAAAAAAGATTCAGACATAGCGGGAAGAAGTGTCGCGGCACAACAGATAAGTGAAAAAAACTTTAGATCATATTATTGAGTAGATAGATTGTTTCCCTTCTAGAAATCAGGATCTTTGTATGAGAAACCTGCGCGTAGAGGAACCTTAATAGGATCAGTGCACCTTGGTTCTGTTTCGAACTCGTTCAACGAACTGAACGACCACAGAGTGCCTTCACACTGTTTCGAACTTGCTCAACAAACCAAGCGACTATGCAGAACCTTATTTCGCCTCGAGCCGCGCTCGACGATTTGAACGGTTGCACTGAGTGCGGCAAGGAGTCTTGACGGTAACGACCCTGCCGACGAACCGCTAAGGATCTGTTCCTCAAAGCACTAGCGGCAAGACCAGTCAAGCCGGCAAGCTTCCGGAAAACGCAAGGGATGTAACATACAAAAAGGGTCAGACAAAAGGGAAACAATATTTCATTCATTTGTTTGAAACAAACTCAGATATATTACATGGATGAATTTTACTACTCTAACCCATGATACTGTCATTGGCGAGGGACAATGCTTGTCGGACAGAAGTTCATGAAGACAAAAAATGGGAACGTCCTCAACGGGCGCAACCTGGTCTCTCCGCTTAGCCGGCAGAGGACAGGGCAACCTGAAGCTTGCGAGCGCGCCTCCTCCTGCAACACGAGGCATCGACGCCGGCTCCGACGAGATAACCCAGTCAAGCGGGGGAGAGGCGTGAGCTTGTCATGGTGGTGCGGTCGGCGGTCAGTTAAAGGTCAGGGTGTCATGCTCCGACTTAACACCCCGAGATCCTGACCCGCCACGAGACTCACCACCACCACTGTCCTCTTCCTCGCTATCACTCGATGAGGGACTTTCGGCGTCGCTCGAGTTCTCTTCCCAACAGAGACGCACACCTGAGCGCCCATAAAACTTGACGGATACGATATCATCCTCCGCCAGTTTGAAGCGGAGGACATGCCCGTCCTCGAGATTGTGGGCGCGGGCGAAGGCCTTCCAGCCACGCCCGAGCAACATGGAGCGGCGTTTCGGGCACTGCACATTCACCTGCATAGCACCGTGAGAGCAGCCGTACGCCCGCAACCACAAGATGGACGGCTCGACGGCCTCCATTGCCCTGGCAAAAGGGCGAGGGAGGTGCAGATGGCCCCGAAGAACGCCGCGTAGCTCCATGACGTACTCCAGCGCCGTCGCATCCGAGTGACCATCCCATGAAGGAGAGGGTGGCGCTGGGGGCGAAGGCGGGGGTGTTGAAGTAGCATCTCGCCTTCCCCGGCCACGACCTCCACGGTGACCACAACCCCTCGCCCATCCACCACCTTGGGCGCTCAAGCTATCCTCCGCAGCTACGGTTCCTGAAGCTTTGGCATGATCCAAACGGGATCCTCTTGCTGCTTTGGCGGCTGATGGTGGCCGCCCTCGTCCCCTAGCCATGATTAGGGGCGAGCGCAACCTGAAGCTAAAGAAGATATTGCAGAACATGCTAGAGGTGTTGTGCGTTTCAGGAGTTGGATGGATCAGCAAAAACCCCTCGTAAACCCCCTAATTTATAGGGCGAGGCACGCGAGCTAGCAATACTCACTCCAGAAACCGCCGACCCTCTCGTCCAATCGCCCATGGTCACGGGCGAACAGGGAGCCACCCTGCTGTGCCAATGCATGCAAGCACGGGACCAGCCACGGCTGCGACTTTTAAGGCCACGATCGCCACTTGCCTGACCATTACGGCGCATGCCTCGCGCATGGGAGAAACGCTTCGGGAGGTGGGACGGCCACTGGGCGCACGCCGCTCCACTTCGTGCAAGTGATGCGCGACGTGGGGTAAGACCACTAGCAACAGCTCGAACCTACAAGATACCCGGTCACAGAGGCCTATGCACTACTTTGGGCCTGGCCCAACAACGCCTCGCACACGTGTGTGGCCCAAGCCCGGGGGCTCGTGTCGGTGCACTGAAGACTGGGGTCTCCTGTGCCCCAGACTTGTGCATGGGCGCCGACAACCCCTTTGACGGCAGGGCACGACGAAGGATGGCAGGAAGATTAATCCCCAAGCTCACCAAGGCCACACCCCTCCAATGGTGTGAGGAACATGTCTAAGCTACAGGGCCCCCGGCAAGCCTTCCTTGCGGGGAAGGCAGACTAGGCCACTCGCGAGGGAACCAGCCCGGCAAGCCCCCTTCGCCCGCCAGGTGTTCCCTCCTGCCAAAGTGCCATCGACTACCACAACGCCAGCGCATCCCTCGTGCGTTAGTAAAACACCTGGGTACGTGTCGATACCATCCTAATGCAGGTCTGGAGACTGACGAAGCACTTACTGCCCCTAACACCGCGTTAGATGGATAACAGTGAACCATGTTCAGTGTGCAGCTCCTAAACCCACTATTGAGCACTGTTGGTGACCCCTTGGCCTATAAAAGGAGGCCCAAGGCTCACTTCTAAGGGGTTAGACACTTTGGGAATTGGCAAGTAGGCAATCACTATAGAAAGAAATCCTACAGCAAACACATAATACAACACATAAAGCACGAGAAGGGTTTTACGCTATAAGTGGCCCGAACCCGGATAAAAACGTTCCCGGTGCTGATCGCTAGCTCTGCTCTTCGCGCCACCCCTTTCCCCGCCGAACGATCAAGGGATCCGTGTAGGTTCCCATAGGTGTCACCCGACACAACGATAACAACAGCCACAACAATAACAGAGTCAACAACGAAAGCAGCAACAAGAATGACAACAACAACAATTAACAACAACAACAACAACAACGAAGACGATTACGACGACGACGACGACAACAACAACAACAACATCAACATCACCCAATACGACGACGACGAAAACGACGACAACAACGGCAATGACGAGAACAACTACAACAATGACAACAACAACAACGACGACAACAGCGACAACGACAATTAGCAACGACAACAACAACAACCGTAACGACAACAACAACAACCGTAACAACGACAACAACAACAACAACAACAATGAACACAACGACTACGACGGCAACAACAACAACAGCAACAACAACAACAACAACAACAACAACAACAACAACAACAACAACCACAACAACAACAACAACAACGACAACAATGATGATGACGACGATAAAGACGACAACAACGACAATGAGGAAAACAACGACGACAACAACAACAACAACAACAACAACATTAACAACCATCACCACAACAACAACAACGTTGATGATGATGACGACGATGCAACGACGGCAACAATGACCATGACGAGAACAATGACATCATGTACAACAACAACAACAACAACAACAACAACAACATCGACAACAGCGACAACAACGACCTCAACAACAACAACATTAACAAAAACAACGACGACGACAACAACAACAACAACAACAACAACAACAACAACAACCACAACAACAACAACAACAACAACAATAACAACAAAAAAGAATAACAAGAACAACAACAACGACAACAAAAATAACAACGACGACAACAGAGCAACGACAACAACAACAACAAGGACGGCAAAAACGACGACAACAACGACAACAATGAGAATAATGATAACAATGACAAAAACCACAACAACAACAACAACAATAACAAAAACAGAGACAACAACGAAAAAAGCAACAACGATGACGTCAACGACAAAAACAATGACAACAACAAGAACAAGGACAACAACGACAACAATAACAACAACAAGGACGAAGTCAACGACGACAACATCGACAGCAACGTCAACAGCGATATCAATGAAAACATCAACAACAAGGACGAAGTCAACGACGACAACAATGAGAACGATGAGAACAATGGTAACAACGACAACAACAACAACAACAATAGAGACAACAACGACACCACCACCACCACCACCACCAACAACAACAACAACAAAGACAACGACAACGACAACAACAATGAAGACGACAAAGACTACGACGACGATACCGATGACAACAACAACAACAACAACAATAACAATAACAACAACAACAACAACAATCACACCAACAACACCAACAATAACAATAACAACAAAAACAACAACAACGACGACGACGACGACATCGCTAACGACGACAACAAGGACAACAAGGACAACAATGAGAATAACGAAAACAACGACAATTACGACAACAACAACGACAACAACAACATCGACAACAACGTCAAAAGTGATAGCTATGACAACAACAACAACCAGGATGAAAACAATGACGACAACAACTACAACAACGAGAACAACGATAACAACGATAACAACCACCACAACAACAGAGACAACAACGACAACAGCGACAACAGCGACAACAATGACAATAACAACAACAACAACAACTAAGACGACGACGAGAACTACAAGAACAACAACAACAACAACAACAAAAACAAAAACAAGATCGATGACGACGACGATGACAACGACGAGAACAACGACAATGACGAGAACAACGACAATAATGTGTCATGGGATATGAACACCTATGGAACCTAGGGATCCCTTGTGGTTCGGCAGGGTAGACGGATGCACCAAGAGCAGACCGAGAGGTCAGGGCACGATTGTTTTACCTACGTTCGGGCCGCTCGGAGTCGTAAAACACTACTCCTGCTTCGTGTTTATGATGCAAAGGTGGTGAGATCCTGAGCGTCTATTCTCTTACTTGCTAACCTTTTTTTATGTGCATGCCCAGGGCCTCCTTTAATAGGTCGAAGGGGTCTCCAACAGTGGCAACGCAGGGATCTCACGGGGTGGACATTAAAAGAGTGCACCCACAAGTCGCATAGTGCATTACGGTGCTTTTGGTGTCTTAGCAGACACATTTACTACTTCGTCTGGTGTCCTAGAGATGGGACAAGGGTGTGTCCCATCGGCAATGTGCTCCTAGGATCCGCTCGACACACGCCGATCGAAATGACACGTATCAAGTGGCTAGGGGGAGCCGCTTGTTGCGCTGGCACAAGGGTATGTCGGGGCCCTCCCGGGGGTTAGGTGTGCTGGAGCGTTGGCAGCTCTCCCGGCAAGGAGGATGTCGGGCCTTGCTGCCTTCCTCCGACGAAGGGGCTTGCCGAGGTCGATGCTTTCGGTCTTTGGGCTTGAGGCTTCGAGTGCCTTCATGGCCTTGACGTGGGACTTCGAAAAGTGCCCTTGCCGGGTCTTCGCTGGCCTCCCCTGGGAAAAGGGGCTTGCCGTGATTGGCGCCTTCCAATGAATCTGAATGACCTCTGAAAGTTTTAACCTTGTCTCCCATCTTCCTTGGTCGGGCAGGCCGCGGGCGTGGCTACTACTGTCCATGCACAAGTCATGGGCGCTAAAGGCCCACTCTTTAGCGCACCGACATGAGCCCTACACGCATGCGAGGCATTGTTGGGCTAGTCCCAAAAAGTGCACGGGCACGCGCGGTCAAGACTCAAGGCGTTGCTTGGCTTGTGCTTTGGCTGCCATGTCTTCTGTTGTGCGCTCTTGAATGCACGACGTGTGAGTTGTGCGTGGGGTTGCCGATTGACCCGACCGGGGGACGGGCTTACCACGATTGGTCGTTTCAGTCACGCGTGCTGCATGCACAGCTGTGGCCTGGCACGTGGCGCACAGGACTTAAAGTCGTGACGAACGACGCACGCCGGATTGGAGGAGCGGGGCGACCGTCTGCTCGCCCGTGATCGTGCTTGAGATGATTGGTGGAAGTTGGCGGTGGCTCATGGAAGTAGAGGAGAGCCAGCCTCCGCGTCCCTCCCTATACAATTAGGGGATTGCGAGAAGTGATGCTCATCCTCCCTCCAAGAACATCTCCATGCAACTCCCATCCTTCATCTTCGTCTTGAGTAGTGCTGGCCCATGGTAATGGCAAGAGGGAGAGGGAGGCCCCCGCGCTCTGCCTCAACAGCCAAGGGGTTTCACTTGGATCATGCCACTGCTTCAGCCGCTGATGCGGGGGATAGCCCGAGCGCCCGTGGCGGAAGAGGGGCGAGGGGCCGTGGTCGCCGCGAAGGCCGTGGTCGGGGGAGACGGGGCGCTACACCACTTTTTCCCCGGCGCCAAATCCTTCTTCAGGAGGGGCCCATGCAGAAGGGACATCATTCGAATTCGTCGAAGACCTGCACGGTGTTCCCCGAGGCCATCTGCACCTCCGTTGCCCCTTTGCCAAAGCAATGGAGTTTGGCAAGCCTCCCGTATTGTGGCTGCGGGGGCATGGATGCTCACACAGCGCCATGTGGGCAGATGTGGAGTACCCAATGCGCCACGCCATGCTCCTTGGGCGCGGTTGGAAGTCTTTCGCCCGCTCCCACAGTCTCGAGGATGGGCATGTCCTCCACTTCAAAACGGTGGAGGCCGACATGCTCTTCGTCAAGTTTTATGGGCGCTCAGGTGCGCGTCCCGGTTGCTCTGAAGAGAGCTCGAGCGGTGCCGAATGTTCCACCTCGAGCGACAATGGTGAGGAGGACAGTGATGGTGACGGCGGTGGCGATGGGTCAAGATGACATTGCGTCAAGTCAGAGTACGATGCCCCGAGCTCTGACTGACCGACGACCGCACCATCACGGTCAGCTCACGCCTCTCCCCCTCTCCGGTTGGGAAGGTTTGCCGGGAGCTCCGGTGCTCCCTCATCTTCCAGGAGGAGGCACGCTCGTGGGCCCCGGCTACTTCATCTCTTCCGGTTTTTCTGTCCTTTGGTGCGGGTGCACAGAGACCCGACTCGGCTTGTTTAGGGTCCCCCCGTCACTTATCTTCTTGTAGCCACCATCCCTCGCCAAAGAAAATAGTATCTTAGGTTAGAGTAGTGGTGACAATCTATGTAATATATATCATATTATCATGAATGAAAATGTATGCTATTTTCCTTGTTTGTTTCTCTTCGTATGGTAAAAGGAAGATCCTACGCTATACTAGGCACCTGCCCGTGCGAACAGCCCCTGTCAAGAATACTTAGAGGACGGGTCCTTCGTAATCTGTTGAGGGTGTCGCTGCTGGCAAGCTACCTCGGCGCGACAGACCTTGCCGTTACGCACAACCCCGCTAGAAGCGCTCGAAGGAGCTGGTCTTGGGCAGCTTGTCGTGGCGTAGCCTTCGGCAAGGTATTGCGACAAGGACCCTTCCGCGTGCAGGTTCCCAGCACCAAAAAGGTCGGAAACTTCCAGGGGAAAACAAATGCTTCATTGAGACCCTTGCCGGCGCGGCTAGCCCTTCCGTGGGTGCTTTGAGGAGAAGATTCTTAGCAGCTTGCTGGAGGTGCCGCTGCTGGCAAGGTTCCCCCCGCGCTCCCAACCTTGCCGCTTAGGTTGGTGAGCGGGCTCGAAGCAAACTCAAGGGCGCGTCCGGCTACCCCGAGTTCCCCTCATGGCAAGTCTCGGAAACTAGGTGGTTCGTTGACCCTTGCCAGAGGTAAGCTTAACGCATGACTATGCATACCAACATATATGAAGATCAGTAAGAACTGCGTAACGCTTAACTTTTTTACTTATGTTGTGCACATGATTGTGCTCGGCTTTACGCGAAGGTTTGTATGTCCCGGTGGCAAGACTTGCTCAAAGGAGGGTTGCCGAGAGGTCCCGGGATCAGACCTTCATGGGCTACTGGCAAGAACGTTGCCGACCTGGAGGTGGTAAGGGCAGCGCCGGACCTCCGCGGGAGCGACAAGCCCCGGCAAGGATGTATTGTCTTGCCGGGGGTGCTCTCCATTGCGCCCTTGACGGCACTACAACGTTCCTAAGAGGCGTGCCTGCCGGAACGAGTGCCTAGAGTCTTGCCGGAGCCCCTGGCTTATCCTCGACAACGACGCATCGCCTCGGAGGGGTGTGCTCGCTTGAGAAGGTGTCGGGAGTCCTACCAGAGCCCCCGGCGCGTGCGCTTGACAGGAGTCCTGCACCTTGGAGGAGGTATGCCCACCGGAGTGCATGGTGGCCTAGGGGCCCTGCTCCCCTGGTCCTTGCCCGAGCCGTTGCTGGCCCGTGCAGCTGCGGATGCGCCCACGAATTGTTGAGCTGCCTCGGACGCACTCTTTTCGTAGGGCGCCGCGGTGATGGTGATGACGGAGTTGATGCCTGATCCCCAGGTTAGATCAGCGCACCTTTCTCCCCCTACCTGGCACGCCAAAAATGTCGTAGGACACGAGCGTGCATGGGACCTAGGGATCCCAGGTGGTTCGGCGGGGGAGGCGGATGCGCCGAGAGCCGATCGAGAGGTCGGTGCACGATTGTTTTACCGAGGTTCGGGCCGCTCGGAGGCGTAAAACTCGACTCGTGCTTTGTGTTTATGATGCAAAGGTGGTGAGATGCTGAGCGTGTGTTCTCTAACTGTCTAACCATGTTCTATGTGCATGCCGAGGGCCTCCTTTTATAGGTCGAAGGGGTCTCCACCAGTGGAACCGCAGGGTACTCAGAGCGTGCACAGTAAAATAGTGCACCCACAAGTCGCATAGTGTGTTACAGTGCTTCTGGCGTGTTAGCACACACATTTACTACTTCCTGAGGTGTCCCATAGATGGGACAAGGGTGTGTCCCATCGGCACTGTGTTCCCAGGTTCCACTCGACACACGTCGATCAGAACGACATGTATCAAGTGGCTAGGGGCTAGCTAGCTGTTGTGCTAGCACAAGGGTGCGTTGGGGTCCTGTCGGGGGTGAGGTGTGCTGGAACGTTGGTAGGTCTCCCAGCAAGGAGCTTGCCGGGGCCTTGCTGCTTGCCTTCCGGCGAAGGGGCTTGTCGGGGTCGATGCTTTCATTGTTTTAGCTTGAATCTTCGGGTGTCTTCATGGCCTTGGCGCAACACTTCGGAAAGTGCCCTTGCCGCGACTTTGTTGGCCTCCCCCGGCAAAATGGGCTTGCCGGGGTTGGCGCCTTCGTGTCAATCTGAATGACCTCTCAAAGTTTTGCCCTTGTCTCCCGTCGTCCCTGGCAGGGCCTGCCGCGGGCGTGGCTACTACTGTCCGTGCACAAGTCATGGGCGCTAACGGCCCACTCTTTAGCGCACCCACATAATTACAACAACAACAACAACGACAACAGCGGCAACAGCAATAGCAACGACAACAACAACAACAACAAGAACAACAACGAACACGATGACGATGACTACAATAACAACAACAACAACAACAACGATGATGAGAACAACGACAACAACAACAAAAACAACAACAACAACAACAACAACAACAACAACGATGACAACGACGACAACAACAACAACGACCATGACGAGAACAACAACAACAACATCAACGACAACAACAACAAAGAGAACAACGACCTCAACGACAACAACAATAACAAAAACAACGACGGTGAAGACGACGACAACCACAACAACAACAACCACAATAACAACAACCACAACCACAACCACAACAACAACAAAAAACAACAACAACAACAACAACAACGATGATGACGACAACTATGACGACAACAACAACAACGACGACAACATCGACAACAACGATAGCAACGACAACAACAAGAACAACTAGAACAACAACAACAAGCACATCGAAAACAACGACAGCAACGACAACAACAAGAACAACTAGAACAACAACAACAAGGACATCGAAAACAACGACAACAACGACAACGATGAAAACAATGATAACAATGACAGCAACAACCACAACAACAACAGAGACAACAACGACAACACCGACAACGACGACGACGGCAGCAACAACGACAACGACGACAATGACAAAAACAACGAGAACAACCACAACTACGACAACAATAACAACAATGACGATAACATTCACAACAATGTCAATATCGATATCAGCGACAACAACAAAAACAACGACGACAACAACGACAACGATGAGAACAATGGTAACAACGACAACAACAACCACAACAACAGCAGATTCAACAACGACAACAACGATAGCAATGACAACAACAACAACAACAACAACAAAAACAACTACAAAGACGACGACAATGACGACAACAACAACAACAACAACCACAACAACAACAAGAAGAAGAACATAAACAACAACAACAACAACAACAACAACAATTGCAATGATGATGATGATGACGACAACAATGACGTCGGCGACGACAGCGAGGACGACGAGGATGATGACGGCGACAAGGATGACGACGACCATGACGATGACAAGAAGAAGAAGAAGAAGAAGAAGAAGAAGAAGAAGAAGAAGAAGAAGAAGAAGAAGAACAGCAACAACACCACCACCACCACCAACAACAACAAGAACAACAACAACAACAAAAACAACAACAACAACAACAACAATGACAACAATAACATTAACAACAACGACGACGACGACGACGACGAAAACGACGATAACAACTACAATGCCGAGAACAACGACGACAATGATAACAACAACAACGACAACATCGACAACAACGAAAACAACGATAGCAACGACAACAACACCAACACCACCACCACCACCACCACCAACACCAACAAGAAAAAAGAACAACAACAACAACAACAACAACAACAACAACAACAACAAAAAACAACGACGACGACTACGACAACAACAACAACAACAATAACAAAAACAAAAACAACAACAACAACAACAGCAACCACGATGATGAGGACAATGACGACAATGATAACAACAACAACAAGGACAACAACGACAACAACGATAGTTACGACAACAACAACAACAACAACAACTATGAAAACATAAACAACAACAACAACAACAACAACAACAACGGTGATGACGTCGACGACCA
>NC_058521.1:298763098-298775598 GCF_904849725.1 Hordeum vulgare subsp. vulgare | reverse complement strand
ATTGTCCTGTTTATTATCAAACCTTTGGGAGTTACTTCTACGTTATGCTTATATTGCTATGCTTTGCTCGTAGAAGTGGATTGGGTGAGTGTATCAATGACAGATGTGAGTATTTTCAATTAATGGTTCACTCAAGGTGGCTACTTAAATACACATCTAGGTGGATTGCTTGTCAGGGCACCTGGAGAAATCCAGTGTTGTCATAGGATATCCCGCAGGAAGCATGTGATTATCCTACGGTCCGCCACCCAAGCTCCAAGGGATCATATGATTATTCATTCTAGAAACTTTTGTGTGCAGCCACAAGCAATTATGGGATCTGGCATAGTTGAGTAAGTTCCTATAGATCTTGAAGTGGTAGATTAGCAGATGTAGTGGCTTAGGTGGTACGGTCTACCCAGAGTAGAGAGTTAATGCTTCAGAAAGACTGTGTCTCAAATCTCCGACCATGGATGTATTCGAGTCTTGTGGCAAAAGTGCGCAAACCTCTGTAGAGTGTACAAACTAGTCATGGTTAGCCGTGTCCCGGTTATGGACATCTTGAGTATATTTTTATTGGATTATCATGTTGATCTCATCACGCTAAATTAATTTGTTGGGTTAATGTTGAAGCTTAATTGGGATTGAGTTGGAGGAACCTTCTCAATGTTTAACAACAACCATGATAGTTAAATAAAACTTATTCCTTTGTTGTAGGATAAAGATTGGCTTTATGCAAAACTGCTACCATAGAGCTTTCCACCAGCCATATATGCATGTAGAGATAGAATTTATTCTGTTCATTACTCTATGTGTTATACTGCCAGCATATTCCATGTGCTGACCCATTTTGGGCTGCAACATTTCATGTTGCAGACTTTTCAGACGTCGAGTAAGGTGCCATAGGTCATTGTCTTTCACTCAGCTATGCCGTTGGAGTTTGATGGATTCACTTTATCTTCCAAGCCTTCCGCTGTTATCATTTTTAGATGGCCTTAACACTACTGAAATTCAGAACTTTGCCGTCTGCCAAGGCGGACGGCAAAGGGGGCAACCACGGACGGCAAAGGCTTTGCCGTCCGCCAGCTGACGGCAAAGTAGACGGCAAAAAAAAACTAACCTCGATGGCGAGCTCGACTGGCCGTGGACGACGTGTTATCTCCGGACAAGAGCTCGTTTGGCGTGCCTTTATCTGCCGGAGAGTGCTAGGACAACGTATAAGGCCGTCTCCAATGGCGAGCGAGCCATGGGGCCTCCCATTGCCAGCTATCATCAAGTGGCTGTTATTAATATGTACACTTCAAACTAATTCACACTTTCGTAAAAAAAATACACGTCAAAGAAAAGATCGCTGGCTAACACAAATACTAGATTGCATGGTGCACGCTCCTTTTTTCTCGGAGGTTGGCGCAATCCCTACCGTGAGAAACATGGATTTTTTAAATAAAAAAAATATTAAGCTTCTGGTCAAGTTATCTTTTTCTGTTCCTTTCATACATAGATCCATGGTTTCTTCTTTTTTCCCAAGGTAACCCCAGGACCCCATCTCACCTTCCTCAAGCGGTCAAGCGCGTATCCAATTCATTGCCCCCTCGGGTTGGTGGAGAAGTGGAGGCCCTGCACACTGGATGCTTACTTTTAGTATTATTGCATCAATAAACTCGTGGTCGTATAGTATTTCTGTAATTTCCATGCCTTACTAGTTTTCTGATTTCAGTTCAGGTGGATTAGCTCATCCTGCGTTCTAACGAGTTCGTCTACATGACTGTTGTTCCTTTGTTCTCTTGCTCAAAGTTTGCTCACTTCCTTCTACATAGATGCTCCATTGTTTCTTTCCTTAGTAGAGTTTCTGTTTTGTGGAATGACCAACACTAAATTATGCAATGGTACTTTCTGTCGTATGCTTACAGTTAAGCATTGTGTTAGATTTGTCCTGTGGTGTTCTAAACATGAAGTGTGCAGATCTGTCGATGAAGAGAAGAAGAATTTAGTTAAAGGGGTCAAGAAGATCAAGGTGGTTTTCCTCCCTCTTTTAACCGTTGTTCTTGCATTTTGATGCTACAATTTGTAAGGATGTGTGTGCAGTTATAAGACCTATGCTGCAAGGTACATAATTTATAGTTACTGAAACTGGATAAAAGAGATTTGTAATAGTGTGTGCGAGGTTGCAGGTACAGGTAACCATGGACAAAATTTTAGGAGATGCCAAGGTGAGCATCCTCTCTGTTCCATGCACTCTTGATCTCTCTAAAGATTTGTGTAGCCTAAATGCCTCTTTAGCATGTAAGCAGGCCCAACCTAATGCACAACATCAGCCCGATGAATGAACAATTGATTTGTTTTTGTTGCCATATAAACCATTGATTGGTGTACATGAGCCATTCTAATTGGTGATCTATGTGTGTTTTTTTTGGTTGTATAATAATAAGTCAAGTGGATGGCTGATGCTCCTTGTAGTTTAGCGGTATGATGGTCGGTGAAAGCATGTTCTATTTATATATATATTGCAAGGTGATGGGCTGCTGACCTTTCTTGTCCTCTTTTGCTGATTTCTACCCACTTTTGCTTAATTTTATATCGGATGTATATAATGGCACTAATATACAATACATAAAAAATGAGCCCGTCTTGTATTTCAAAAGTATGGTTTTGCTATGTGCTACTTGGAATCATTAGTGTCATTATTTTTGTTCAGATTTGTTGTGTATACATGGTAGATCTTTCTACTTTCTACTTTCTTATACTTCAACCATAATTCAGTTCATGACACCAAGTTGCAGATGTACCAAAGTGCATATATTAAAATATTTTAGAACAAAACAATTAGATGCTTTTAGTTTCGAGTGCATGGATGCTTTGGTCAATGGGTTAGAAATGCATTTGCCATGTAGCTATGTTAACATGTTTTATAGAGGGACCAGAATGGTCTTCGGGCCCTTCCAAACTGAAGGGAGCACCCATGTATCACATTTGAAAAATCATACATATGTAGGAGCTCAGCACTCTAACGACCTAAATTTCTCCCCAACATATGTCTTTTTGTTTTGTCTAGAATTTCAGGTCTCCTCTGGTTTTTGTTGACAAGGTTTGATCTTTATTTCCATGTTGTGCAAATGATTATTGCTGAAGCCGAGCCAATCGAGATCTGAGAGCCTCCTCCATCTTCCCCTCCTCACCAAGGAGGTTAGAGTGATCTAGGATCTTTGTCCTAAATTTCGAGGTCCTCCCTTGGCCCCTCCTCTACTTGGCCCCTCCTCTGTCTTGTTTCTCCTCTATAAAAAGTATGGAAACTACCACGAGATAATTGCTGCCTGCTGCCCTTCGCTACTAAATATCACAAAGAAGTATACTTCCCAGTTCCCACCGCCATATATCTAACTATCATGCTTCTGCTCACTGAATCATCCAGCCAATGTAAATGTGGGGTGAGGCGCTGCGCCGGTTTACCTTGGGAGAGGGAGCACCAGCAGGTGGAGTCGACGGCGGGGGAGGCCTGGGGGAGGGGGCCGTCGCGGGGGAGGCTCCGGTGGGCGGGGGAGGCGCCGGTGGGCGGGGGAGGCTCCGGTGGGCGAGGGAGGCTCCGGTGGGCGGGGGAGGCGCCGGTGGGCGGGGGAGGCTCCGGCGGGGGAGGCGCCGGTGGGCGGGGGAGGCGCCGGCGGGGGAGGCTCCGGTGGGCGGGGGAGGCGCCGGCGGGGGAGGCGCCGGTGGGTGGGGGAGGCGCCGGCGGCTGGGCGGGGAAGCAAAACTTCGATGCGGGAGGGAGTGGGCGGGAGGGAGGGCGACGGGAGTTTGGGTTCGATCGAGCCGTTTAGTGGGGGAGGCATCGCGCGGGCCAGCCGTTTGGGACGCCGTCCCCTTTGCCGTCCGCTGTATTCCCAGGCAGACGGCAAAGGGGTTGTTTGGCGGACGGCAAAGAACGGCACATGGCAAACGCAATGCCTACACCCGCGATTTTTCTTTGCCGTCTGCATGGGTCATCTTTGCCGTCAGCCCAGTCTTTGCCATCAGCTTGGTCCATCTTTGCCGTCCGCTAGCGGACGGCAAAGAAGTGACTCATGGCAAAGCACTTCTTTGCCATCTGTCAGCTCTTTGCCATCTAGTTTTTTGTAGCTGACGACAAAGAGCTTCTTTGCCATCAGTCAGCGGACGGCAAAGAGCCGGCAGACGGCAAATTCTCTGATTCCAGTAGTGTAAGCCATATTATTGTAATAAGTTATCTCTTGAGACATTCGATGTAATAAGTGTGCGATTGAAACTCTGTTATAAATCCTCAAGTATTGTGCGTGTCAGCATTACCAATCTAGGGATGACACAGATGCATAGAGACTATGACTGTTTGAGGTCTGGTCGCTACAAGATGGTATCAGAACACATGCTAACTGGTCTCATCCCATAGGTCACTCTTCTCATCCCATTTCTGACTCCTGTCCCCTTTCTACTCTATAGTATGGCGGATGTAAAGAACAAGTTCACATAACCGGATGAAGATACACCTTTTGGAAGACACTTGAAGGAAGTTACTAGGTACCTGAACATCGGAATACAAAGCTTCACCGGGACCTACATCGCCACTTTACCAGAAGAGGAGCATTGGAAGATTCGAGTTCAAGTTCCAGGAAGGACGTTCATGCCAGTCACCCAGCCCATAGAGTTTTCCTTTGATGCACCAACCTGGAGTCTAGGAAAGAGCATGGTAGCCCACGTTACCATGGGACGCATTAGAGAAGTTTACCACGAGGATCTCAAGGATACTTTCTACCAGATTTGTGGGCGCCGAAACAAGCAATGGGAGATGATCAGCACCAGGAGGGACACGTCCATTGCAGCTTTCATCCAGGAGTTAAACCAGCACATTCGACGCCAGGAGAACCAGATATGCGCAAGCATGAATGATTGAGGAAGGCAATGACCAGGATCACGGATATGGAGGAAGAACTCAAGTCTACACGCGATGGGTACGAGGAGGAGATAAAGATACTCATGGAGAAGAATGACGATACGACAAAGAAGCTAGAAGTAATCATGCTAGACCCCGCTCCAAGAGGAGATGAAGACGATTCCACCTGTCCGGAGAACTACATCATCATCGACGACACCGACTCAGACCCTGACGATAGAGATGATGACTACGTTGATGAAGCTGGAGCAGATATCACGGAGTCTACCACCGATCAAAACTTCTAGTCGACCACCATATCAGCAGTAGTATGTCCCCATGTTTATAGTATAGTCCGAGCACTTTTGTAACGATAGTTAGACCGTTTGTATGCCCTTGTTTGAATAGATTGAGTGATATGATTGTGTTTGTCTCATGAGCATATGGGTAGTGCTTTTCTCTTTAGACCTCATTCTATTCTAATTTCTCACCTTTTCTAAACCCATCAGATGCCTCCGGGACGTGACCCTGGATTTGCTTTCCCGCCGGAGCTAACTCAGTTGATCCAGCAACAGAATACCCTGATGCAGCTACTAGTCCAGAATCAAAACCAAGGGAACAACAACAACAACCCACCACCACCACCCCCACATGTTGATCACTTAGTCTGTTTCTTAAGGCTCAATCCATCAGTGTTCTCAAGTAGCACCGAGCCGATTGTTGCAGATGATTGGATCCGCAAGATTCGAAGGGAATTGACCACTTCAGGATGCATAGATGTGGAGAGAGTGCGTTTTGCCGCAGATGAGCTAGATGGACCAGCAGCATCATGGTGGGAGAATTTCACAGTCACTTACCCCATCGACACTGTCGCATGGGACCAGTTTCAGCAGGCTTTTCGCACCGCCCATGTTTCAGAAGGAGCTATGGCCATGAAGAAGAGCGAGTTTCGCAACTTGCACCAAGGAGGATGCACAGTGGGACAGTATGTGGAGGATTTTAGTAAGTTAGCACGTTATGCCCCTGATGACGTCGCTACACATGCTACTAAGCAGGAGAAGTTCCTGGAAGGACTGAATGATGAGCTGAGCATACAGTTGATGGTGGCAACCTTCAACAACTACAAGGAGTTGGTAGATAGAGCTCTCATGATTGAAGGTAAGCAACAACAAATTGACAACCGCAAGAGGAAGTATGGACAAGGGAAGTACAACTTAGGAGCTCAGCAGAAGCCCCGTTTTACCCCGAACTCGGGAGGACACATTCACCATAACCATGGAGGCAAACATTCCAATGGAGGGAGTTCTCATAACCATGGTGGCCCCAAGAATGGGAATGGGAATGGATGAAACAACGGACAGAACCGTTCCAACCCCGCAACGCCCACGAAGAAGGATCTAAGTCACATTATTTGTTTCATGTGCGGGAAGAATGGACATTACGCCACGGAGTGTCATGAAGCAAAGAATGGAAATGGTAATGAGAGCTCTGGGAACAAGCCCAACCCTTTCAACAGGGGACAAGTGAACCATGTTAGCATGGAGGAGGTTGAAGCGCAACCCGATGCAGTAATAGGTAAGTTTTTGGTTAAGTCATTTACTGCAATCGTTCTTTTCGATACTGGTGCATCGCATTCATACATATCAAGGGGATTTGTGGATAAGTATAACCTGCCAGCCCAAGCCCTTAGGTCACCCATGTTAGTAACCTCCCCAGGAGCAGAGTACATGGCTAGCCTATGGTGTGATCGGTTGCCATTAAGGATTGGTAACTACGTGTTCCCCTCAGACCTAATAGTACTGGAGTCGTAATGACTTGATGTAATATTAGGCATGGATTTCTTATCGTAGTATGGAGGGAACATTGACTGCGCCAGTAAGTTGATTTTGCTTACCACCCCAGAAGGAAGAAGGATTAAGTATGTATCTGGGCATGTGCCGAAGAGAACTCAAGTAAATTCCTTATCAGGAGTTGTACAGGAAGAAGTACCAGTGGTGAAGGATTTCCCTGCTGTATTCCAAGAGGAGTTGCCACGCATGCCACCGGATAGAGACATTGAGTTTTTTATCGAGCTTTTGCGAGGCACACGTCCAATATCTGAGAGACCGTATCGGATGCCCGCAAAGGATTTGGAAGAAATGAAGAAACAGATTAAGGAGCTACTGGATAAAGGCTATATTATCCCAAGTTCGTCACCTTGGGGATCACCAGTGCTTCTAGTGAAGAAGAAGGATGGACCGTCGATAATGGTTGTTGATTATCAAGGATTGAATGAAGTGACAATCAAGAATAATTATCCATTCCAATGATCAATGATTTGTTTGACCAGTTGCAAGGAGATAAGGTATTTTCCAAGATCGATCTGCGATCAGGATACCACCAGCCGAAGATTCGAGAGCAGGATATACCTAAGAAAGCTTTTACCACAAGGTATGGGCTATATGAGTACACCGTTATGTCATTTGGTCTGACTAACGCACCTGCCTATTTCATGAACATGATGAACAAGGTGTTTATGGAGTTTTTGGATAAGTTCATCGTGGTGTTCATTGATGATATTCTGGTCTACTCGAAGAGTGAAGAGGAGCATAAGGAGCATTTGCATTTGGTACTTGGGAAGCTCAGAGAACATCAGTTATATGCCAAGTTCAGCAAGTGTGAGTTTTGGTTGAAGGAAGTTGGTTTCCTCGGACATGTTATATCCGGAGAAGGAATAGCAGTAGACCCCACCAAGGTTGTCAAAGTGACCAATTGGGAATCACCCACGTCAGTTGGAGAGTTCTGGAGTTTTCTTGGACTCGCGGGATACTACCAGAGGTTCATTGAGAATTTCTCTAAGAATGCAAAACCCATGACCGAGTTGTTGAAGAAAGACACCAAGTTCAAATGGACCGAGGAATGTGAAGCCAGTTTTCAAGAGTTGAACAAATGCTTGGTTAGAACCCTAGTGTTGATTCTCCCAAATCAACGCAAGGATTATCAAGTGTATTGCGACGCTTCTCGTCGAGGACTTGGAGCAGTGCTGATGCAGGAGGGAAGAGATGTATCGTATGCCTCATGACAGCTTAAACCCCATGAGTTGAACTATGCTACCCATGATTTGGAGTTAGCAGCTGTAGTGTATGCGTTGAAGACATGGAGACATTTTCCCATTGGAAACCATTGTGAGGTGTACACGGATCACAAGAGTTCGAAGTATATTTTCACGCAGAAGGAGTTGAATCTCAGACAAAGGAGATGGTTGGAGCTCATCAAGGATTATGATATGAGGTTGCACTATCATCCCGGAAAGGCTAATGTAGTAGCCGATGCGTTGAGTCGCAAGAGACATGTCAATACACTCATGACCCAAGGATTACCCGAGGAGTTTGCAGAAGATCTTCGCGGGCTATGTTTCGAAATATTTCCGAGAGGTTATGTAGCAGCATTGGAGATTCAGTCAACCCTGATGGATAAGGTCAGAGAAGCATAGAAGACTGACAAAGAGATTGCCGAGATAAAGGAAATGATGAGCAAAGGAAAGGCAAAAGGATTTCGTGAGGATGAGCATGATACCTTATGGTTTGAGGATCGCGTATATGTGCCTAATGACCCCGAGATCAGGAAGTTGATTTTGCAGGAGGCCCATGATTCGCCGTATTCGATTCACCCAGGAAATACCAAGATGTATCTGGATTTGAAGGACAGTTTCTGGTGGACCGAAATGAAGAAGGATATTGCGGAGTATGTAGCATTTTGTGATGTATGTCAGAGAGTGAAGGCCGAGCATCAGAAGCCGGCAGGTTTGCTATAGCCGTTCCCGATACCCGAATGGAAGTGGGACATCCTAGGCATGGATTTTATCACAGGATTACCCAGGACTCGTTCAGGCTATGACTCGATTTGGGTTGTAGTCGATCGTTTGACGAAGGTAGATCATTTCATCCCAGTAAAGACCACTTACAACAATGGTAAGTTGGCAAAGATATACATGACCAGGATCGTATGTCTACATGGAGTTCTGAGTACCATTGTATCAGATAGAGGAACCCAATTTACCTCCATGTTCTGGAATCAGTTCAATGAAACTTTGGCTACCAGGCTAGATTTTAGTACAACCTTTCATCCACAGACAGATGGACAGACCGAGAGAGTCAATTAGAGTCTGGAGGACATGTTGAGAGCTTGTGCACTAGATTATGGATCTAGTTGGGACGACAATTTGCCGTATGCAGAGTTCTCTTACAACAACAGCTACCAAGCTAGTTTGAAGATGGCCCCTTTCGAAGCCTTATACGGAAGCAGGTGCAGGACACCGTTGTTATGGGATGAAGTTGGAGACCGTCAGTTGTTTGGACCGGATTTGATTAAAGAGTCTGAAGAGAAGGTTAAGTTGATTTGTGATAGGCTCAAGGTAGCCCAGTCCAGGCACAAGAGCTATGCGGATTCAAAATGCAAGGAGACAGTTTATGAAGTCAGAGACAGGGTGTATCTTCGTGTGTCCCACTTCGAGGAGTTAAGTGTTTTGGAGTTAAGGGAAAGTTATCACCACGCTTTGTGGGACCATACAAAGTTTGGAACGTATGGGAGAAGTTGCTTACAAGTTGGAATTGCCAGAAGGATTGTCATGAGTTCATGATGTGTTCCACGTTTCCCAGTTGAAGAAGTGCCACGCAGAGATGGCCGATATTCCTCTGAGGGATATAGTTCCACTGGAAGCGATTCAGTTGGATAGAAATTTGACTTACGAGGAGAAACCAGTGAAGATTCTCGAGTTTGCCAGCCGAGTCACACGCAGCAAGGTTATCAAGTTCTGCAAAGTTCAGTGGAGCCACCATACCGAGGATGGAGCCACCTCGGAACGAGAGGAAGACCTATGGAAGGATCACCCGCACCTATTCTCTAGCCAACCCGAATGTCGAGGGCGAGATTCATCTCAAGGGGGGTAGGTTTGTAACATCCCAAATTTTCAATTTGGAATGTTATGCATAGATCATCATCGCATATCATATTCTTATTGCATGTTTGTTCGATCCTAGAAATTCTATGCAACTCAAGGACCCCACGGAGAGAGTTGGGGATTTCTCTATTTTCATATTTGAGTTTTCTCAAAACTTGAAAAGAGGATCATTTGGTTTTAATTATTTGCTCTTCAAATATTTCTAAATATGAAATAAAAGAGAAGGGATAAAATGACTTCCCCAAAGTAAAACAAATATTGGAGGAAAGCAAATAAAAACAAATAATAATTTATTTGGAGTTTTATTGCTATTTTATTCGAATTAGAAAAAAATGTGTTTTCCAAAATTGCATTAGAGGCCCACATAAATGTTCACCTTGTCCGGCATATTTTTAGAGGTCGTGGAAAATTTATTTCAGGATTTTTGAAGTCCGTTTGATATTTCTTTAAATTTATCTTCTGCGCGTCGGAATTATTTTAAAAAAATATCCGAATTTTTTTAAACGGGTCGTATCCGGCCGGGACTCTATCCCTGAAGGCCTTTATAAGCCGCCCCCCAAACCCTAGCCGCCGCCGCCCCACGCCGCCCCAGCCGGCGCCGCCCCATTGCCGCCACCGGATCCGAACAAAGGTAGCCCCGGTTTTTCTTAAAATAACCTAGATCTATTTTTTTTCTTTTCGGTTTTATTATTTTTCCCGGTTTATTTAATTAGCGGACGTTCATCCGTACGTTCATTTTAACGAATGATGTTCATCCGTTAGCCATAGACAGCGAACGCTCGTTCATTAGCCTGTTCGTCCGTTTTTCTTTTTCCACGGATTTTCCGCGATTATTTCCGATCGCGATTTCTGCCCTCATTTTCGTTTTAATTTATCTTTTCGCACGTTTATCGGAATCAGGTCATTCAAATGCCCAGATCTTCGTCTCGAAGCTCTCTTTCTGTTTAATATACTTGCACAAGATTTTTGTAGAGTAAAATTTGACTCTAGTCCAAATTAGTAAACGAATCTCGTTTCTTTCGCAGTTTGAGTTTCGTTGCTTCGTTTGCTTTGATTCTTTTTGCAAGCAGGAGTTCTTCAATTGAATTTTCTAGTTAGATCTCTTATTTGAGTTTTACCCGTGCATCAAGTTTGAGTGCTTATGTATGTTATTGTTTGTTTACGATAGAGTACCCGGAGTGCAAAACGTGCTACTACGAGTCTCTAGGTTTTGCGGATAACGAGGAAGGCAAGTAACACTTTGATCATACCTCTTACTACCCAGTTTTATTGCATTAGACTCAACCCTCAAACGTTGCATGTTTAGGATCTGATTAACATGGGGGTTTTGGGAAGTAGATGATGAGGTGGAACCTATTGTCCTGTTTATTATCAAACCTTTGGGAGTTACTTCTACGTTATGCTTATATTGCTATGCTTTGCTCGTAGACGTGGATTGGGTGAGTGTATTCATGACAAATGTGAGTATTGTTAATTAATGGTTCACTTAAGGTGGCTACTTAAATACACATCTGGGAGGATTGCTTGTCAGGGGTCCTGGAGAAATCCAGTGTTGTCCTACGATATCCCAGAGGAACCGTTTGATCATCCTACGGTGCGCCACCCAAGCTCAGAGGGATCATAGGATTATTCATTCTAGAAACTTTCATGTGGAGCCACAAGCCATTATGGGCACTGGCATAGTTGAGTAAGTTGTGTGAAGCTCTTGAAGCGGTAGACTAGCAGATGTAGTTGGTTAGGTGGTACTGTCTACCCAAAGTAGAGAGTTAATGCTTCAGAAAGACCGTGTCTCGAGTATCCGACCAGGGATGTATTCGAGTCTCGTGGGAAAAGTGCACAAACCTCTGGAGAGTGTAAAAACTAATCATGGTTAGCCGTGTCCACGGTTATGGACATCTTGAGTATCTGGTTCTTGGATTATCATGTTGATCTCATCACTCTAAATTAATTTGCCGGATTAATGTTCAAGCTTAATTGGGGTTGAGTTGGAGGAACCTTCATAATGTTTAACGACAACCATGGTAGTTAAATAAAACTTATTCCTTTGTTGTAGGATAATGATTGGCTTTATGCAAAACTGTTAACCATAGAGCTTTCCACCAACAATATATGCATGTAGAGATAGCATTTGTTGTGTTCATTACTCTATGTGTTACATTGCCACCATATTCCATGCGCTGACCCGTTTCGGGCTGCAACATTTCATGTTGCAGACTTTTCAGACATCGAGTAAGGTGCCATAGGTCGTTGTCTTTCACTCAGCTATGCCGTTGGAGTTTGATGGACTCACTTTATCTTCCAAGCCTTCCGTTGTTATCGTTTTTAGATGGCCTTAAGCCATATTATTGTGATAAGTTCTCTCTTGACACATTCGATGTAATAAGTGTGTGATTGAAACTCTGTTATAAATCCTCAAGTATTGTGCGTGTCAGCATTACCAATCTAGGGATGACACAGATGCATAGAGACTAAGACTGTTTGAGGTCTGGTCGCTACAAACAACAACAACAACAACAACAAAAACTACGAAGACGACGACCATGACGACAACAACAACAACAACGACAACTACAATAACAACAACGACGATGACGACGATGACGACGACGACAATAACAACAACAACAACAATAACAACAACAACAACAACAATGACAACAACAACAACAACAACAACAACAACCACAACCACAATAACAACGATAA
>NC_058521.1:298745598-298760598 GCF_904849725.1 Hordeum vulgare subsp. vulgare | reverse complement strand
GATGAAGCCGAGAAGAAGCTCGAGGTTGCGGTGCCCCCCCCCCGCAACGTGGCTGGGCAAATTTATAGGCGAGCCCTGTCCGACAACCATCGCGGGAGCATGGGCGTCGCACGCCTCACGAGGGCCGTGAGGTGGGTCGACGTAAGCGCTGCCGCCCACATCGCCTCACCTGCCCACCGATCGGTCACATCCGCGAGGGCCATTGGGTGTGGTCACATTCAATGAGCAACATGATGGCCTACACGGCTCATGGTAATCGCATCGTTGTGGCCTGGTACCACCCGGGTGCCTCAAGGAGCGAGCTAATCGCCGCACGGCTTTGAGACATGTGGGTCTCCTGACCCGCAGGAAAATGGGGCCCCCGACATTTCGGGTCGTCTACTAGGCTTCGCCGAGAAGCGAACCCAGGCGCGCCTTGGGCCCAGGGCCTACTGTCGGTGTTCTGGGAATGAGGGGATCCAGACCTACCTGCCTGCGGCCCAGGGCTAGCCCACTTCATCAACGTAAGATCGGCAAGGAACAACACCACCGTGAACAAGGCCCTCGCGAGGGGCCAAGCCTCGTGAGGAAGTGCGACGTCAAGACCCGCAGGGGGCCTTCTCAGGACCCCTCCGGAGCGGCGGATATTTCAAGGTATGGTCGGGCCTCAGGAGTCAGGGTGATGTCATGGAAGGACTTGCGAGCAACAGATGGCATGTTGGGACAGTTTCCCCTTTAATGCAAAAGAGGAAGGAATGCATCAGGGTCCTAAAGGCATCTTCCAAAGGTTTCCCTTACGGTGCAAGAAGACCACGGCCGCCCGCCGGCAGAACGAGTGTCACCCCCGCGCCCACCTCTCTGGCGGTAGCAGCTACTTGGCAAGCGAAGAACACTGTTGACAGGGCAAGCATGTTCCCTTGTCCCCCACCGAAGCTGGTCGTTGTGTGATCCCTTCCCGCCTACGATAAGGGAAGAGGTCCCGGGCCTCCACTATAAATAGATATGGTAGGACACTTGGCAAAGGATGGGATCATTGAAACCCTAGAGCTACACGCATAGCCACTTGGCCTCCGGAGTTCAAGAGCATTGTACTACTTCATCCACCAACCTCCGTGAGAGGCAATACACCAAAAGCAGGAGTAGGGTTTTACGCTTCGTAGCGGCCCGAACGTGGGTAAACTTTTGTTTCTGTGTTCTCCTCACCATCGAGTGAGTTCTTCGCCATCTCCATCGAGTAGCGGGCTAGGTAAGGTTGAGCCGAGAGAGTTCGCCACACACGCCCCTTTGTTCGAATCCTTAGGGTTTTACGGAACCAGAAAACCGACAAGTTCCATTCAAGAAAGCTTCACCAGCCAGCCAAAGCTCTCGAGACGATCCCTCTCTCCTGGCCATTCTCGTTCTAGGGCTCGATATCCTCGGCCCTTCCCCCACGCTGCCCGGGGCTTTGAGTACTTGTACGTCACAATTGACCTGTTCACAAAGTGGCCAGAGGTGGAACCAGTGAGAAAGGTGACAGCATAGTCAGCCGTCAAGTTCTTCAAAGGAATTGTGCGTCGTTTCGGTGTCCCGAACAGGGTCATCACGGACAATGGCACTAAGTTCATGAGCCGCGCCTTCATGCAGTACACCCAAGACCTCTGCAGAAAAATGTTCTTCGCTTTTTTTGCCCATCGGAGGAGTAATGGTCAAGCTGAAAGGGCAAACGTCGAAGTACTATAGGGGCTCAAGACGAGAACTTTTCACAAGCTGAGAAGGCATGGAAAGCACAGGATTGATGAACTGCCAGCGGTTCTTTGGTCGATCAAAGCGACACCAAATCGAGCCACCGACCAGACACCCTTCTACCTGGTCTACGGGGCGGAGGCAGTTTTCCCACGGAACTCACTTATGGGTCACATCGAGTGCTTTCTTATGATGAGCTTGAGCAAGAGCAATTGCATCGAGTTGATGCACTGCTCCTGGAGGAGGACCAGATTCAGGCGGCTGTGCGAGCCAGTCGCTATCAGCAAGCCTTGCGTCGCTATCAAAGCCGCAAGGTCCGAGCCAGAAGTCTTGAGGAAGGCGACGTTGTTCTTAGGCATGTTCAGTCGACCAAGAATTTAAACAAGTTGACGCCAAAGTGCATGTAATCCTTTGTACAAAGCCAGGCGAACAACACATGCGCAATTGAATAAAGCATAGTGTTCCGCATCATCATTTAGATTTCCATGTTAGATCATCTGCATGTATGATCTAAGATTTTGTGAAACGCCTAAAACTAATGGACTGCCAAGGTCCCAACACTTATTTTCTCTTCTTTCTTTTTCTTAAAAGACAGATGCAACCCTGCACACAAGGACGATCTACTCCAGACTGAAAGAAGTACCGCAGCCTAGAGATAAGTTGCAAAAATTTAAGTAAGTCATCGAGTAGATACAACACTCCACTTTACGTGTCATGGGCACATTTGTATGGAAAACTTGTCCGCGAGGGAACTGTGTCGCAAGCCTCCTAAGCGTTTTCTCGAAGCGCACTCGATAACTTAAGCGACCCATTCCGCGTGCCCCTTCTGCTTAAAGAGCGTGCTCGACAACGTATGGAAAAGCCCAGAGGGAGGCACGACACCTTGCCGGCAGTGACGACCCCGGCAAGAGCCATCCCTCGGGGCACTTACGACAAGGCCAGTTCAGTCAGCAAATGCCCAACAAAACACAAGGACAAGCCATACAAAAAGAGCAAAGGAGGGAGGTAATGCTTATTAAGAACATTGAATATATTACAATACTAGAAGTTACGAACAAGATACAACAGATCTTGGTTGAGAATTGCAGCAACAGGAGAACCCGAAGAATTAATCCCGACGCGGACCTTGCACCCTCTTGATCTGGTCCACCTTGTCAACGATTGGCATGACCAGGTTCGCCTCTTTCAGCAAATGCCCAGGGTGAGGTCGATGCCGGGATTCTTGTATGCCAATTGGGTGAGGACCTTGAGGAGGGCGCCCCGGCATAACCTCCGGGACTCGTTCGCAAGGCGCGTCGCCTCGCCGGCTTAAACGTGCTTCAATGCGTCGACTACACTCTCGAAGAATAGAGTCAGCTTGGCGCTTGGAGACACCTCCGATCCTGAAGAATAACTGAAGCTTTGAAGATCCATAGAAGACAGCTGCGCGGCTGTAGCGCCCCAAGTGTAAAGCTTTCCCTTTTTGTAACCTTCCATGTGGGACCACCTTGACATTGTCATGAGAGCTATCTATGAGTTGTGATTTCTTGTGACACCTGATATTCTTATTCTTCTGTTGCATGCATGCATCCATGCCATACCATCCTTGCCATACCTTGTGTTCACTTGTGAAGTAGAGATTGGATACTTGTGGTTGTATGTGGTGAAGCTCATGAGGTGTTGGAGTGTGTAGTAGTTGTGGTGGTTCTCACCTTCAAACCACTTTGGGTTGCAAAACCCTTTTCCTTTCCTTTTATCTCATGTTCAAAATTCCATCTTCACAAAAGCTGTTTAAAAATGTCTTGTGTTTAGAGTATATTGTGGAGATGATGATGTGATGATTTGGGGTTTTATTCGAGGTCTTGAGGGTGAATATAAATCGCAAAACAGATTAAATAAATGTTGTTTTGGATTTATGAAAGTAGCCCCATAAATGTTGGAAGTATTTTATTTAAATAGCTGGTTCATTTTCAGGTCCAGGGCAATTTTCCATTTGATTTTATCCCTTTTATTTTGCCCTGTGCCTATTTTTCTTTTCCCTTTTTTATTTGTTAAAAAGAAAAGGCAGTGTGGCCTTTTCTTCTATGTGGCGCACCTAAGTGGGCTTACTCCCACTTAGCGGCCCATCTGCTCTCCCCTCGCGCAGGAGCCCGCGCACGACGTCGTCTTCCTCCCCTTTCCAATGAGACAGTGGGTCCCGCTTGTCATTCCCTCGCTCTCGTCCCCTCTGCTCCACCGAGGAGAGAGCGAGCGCACATGGCTTCCGCACATCCCACGCTTTCCCCTCGCGCTATAAAGACCCCCTTGGCGTCCGTGCCTTGCTAGGGTTCCTCCCGCCGCCGGTCCACCCAGATCCCTTCCCCCTCCTCTCTGTAACGACGCTGCAAGGTAAGAGCGTTCGGATCCGCCATGGCCAACGGGTGAAGCTCGTCGTCGCCGTCGTCTTCCTCCTCGCCGAAGTCTCCAACAGCTCGAGGGCATCTCGAGGAGCCCATTCCCACCGCTGGATTGTCTTCCCCGGCCCGGCTTCCTCTTCTTCCCAGAGGCGCGTCTTCACCGACGAGCTCCGCCCCACCGCGCTCTTCTTCCTCTACTTCCTCTACGGACGTCCTCCTCCTCGACCCGTACGTGAGGTAGTGCTTCTCCTCGCTCCTCCCTATCTCAGATCGAGCGCAGTAGCTGTGGATTCGAAGCGCGCGTTGTCTCTGTCGTTGAGCCGCCGCTCACCGTGGGTATGTCGTTGTAGAGCCCCTCGGGCGTAGCTGGGTGTAGAAATGGAACCGTGGGTGCATCTGCATCCTTCCATCCAGGAGTCATAGATCGATTGCTAGTAGATCGCCGACGAGGTTCCTCCCCTGTTCCGGCAAGTCGTCGGCAGCAGAGATAGCAGTAGGGACATTTCTTCAGAGATACTGCCCCTACATAGTCAAGTATCGATTCGTAGCCTAGTGGTAGTGGGGTGCTGTTGCCTGTTGAGAGGGCACGGGTTCGATCCACCCTCGGCACTCTTTTGTTTTTCTGATTTAACTGCACAGTAGCAACTGGGACATGTTACCCTGTTTACTTCCCCTACCCCATCGACAAAGTGGCAGTGGTGTAGTGGTTGGCTCTGTTGCTATGTACCAGGAGGTACTTGGTTCGATCCCAGGAGCCCCTGTTGCTAATTTTTGTCTTTCTTTTATTTTCTATTTTTATTTTGTTGATCCTACACTTTGTGCCTAATCAAATAGGTATTAAAGTGGCATTTTAATTCCTTTTTGCCTTCTAGATAATTAGTGGCAGGAGGATATGTGTGTATGTGTTGTGCACACACTTGTAGGAGTGATGTTTGTGTGTTATGTGAGTATGTAGTGTTAAATTCTTGTGTGAGTATCATTGCTTTTGCTAGTATGTGAAGATGTTGTAGTTGCAACTAGTGTGTGCATATGAGGAGTAGTGAGATAAGTATTTGTGCATGTATGTGTGGTGTGTGTAAGTGAGTACCACACACACATGAGTTTGACTCATGTGGTACCTAGTAGGAGTGTGGTGATATGATGCTTCCATGATTTATCTTGTTTAGTAGATCCCCTTCATATTGTTCTTGGGAGTAAGTGCTTGCCATGAGGTAGTGGTGGTGATATGTGTGTGTGGTGCTCCTCCTCATGTTCATATGAGAGAGGGCATGATGTGTGAGTATGTGTGGGTGATCTAGTGATTACCTTGATAAAAGTGCTTGTGATGTTGTTGTGCATGACACAAACATGGGGTTCAAACCCTCATGTCCATATTGTCTTTGTTCTCATGAGCATAGCTATGTGGTTGTTGATCTAGTGAGTGCACATGTAATGTTGCACTATTCCATTTGTAGGAATCTATGTAGTTTTCCTTCCTAGTTTGTGGCCACTTGCTCTAAACAAGTGTATGCATATTTTATATGATTTTGTGGTAGAATATCCCAAGGAACAATTGGTGAACTCAGTTTTTCCATTGGAACTTTTTCTGGACAGGACATATTTTCATTTTCTTCTATGTTTGGAGCTTGGTTCCATGAGTTATGGTGGGCCTTTGTGTATGTTTCTTGGTTGTGCTAGTAGAGGGTGCCCCCTCTACCTCTTGTTGGTCTCATCTCATGATTAGGATTCCATATCTGCAAGTTATGCCCGCTCAAATTAGGCATGTGGCTGAAATTCCAGATTAGTGAAAGTGTGAGAATCTGTTTACATTTTCTTCTCCTGTTGATGAGGTTGTGCTGGTCACTGTGTTGTGATCTAGCCTTAGCTTTCCACTAGAAAGTTGGACCTGATATGGTTGCCTAGCTGCCTATAAAATTTCATTTCATTTGCAGCCCTGACGGTATTGTTTTTGCTTCTGTCAAAATGCTTCAGAGCATAGACAGAAAGTGAGAATCTGGAATTTTCACGAAGTCCCTAAAAACTGATGTTTTTGGGCAAGTTTGCAGCCTTGTAAATTTCTGTGTTTAATTCCTTTTTGTGTGATTCTTGCTTGTGCTTGTAGTGTTCTTGGCTAGCTACAGCCACATATATTATTTGTCATAGTTGAGTGGCTGTAGTGGCTTTGCATGTAGCCCACAAAGTGCTATGATGCAGTTTATGGCAGATTGTGTAGTTTTTGTCATTTTGATGTTTGTGAGTGCTTAGTTGATGTTGTGGTGTTCTTCTTTGCTCCACCCCATCCATGATGGTTTGTTTTATGTCATGGAAAACTGGGAATACCAGATTTGTGCCATTTGAGTGTGTGGTGATGATTTTGCTACGTAGGGCTTCATGTCCTGTTTCCTAGATTCCCGTTGATCCGTAGCTCCGATTGTAATGTTCTTTATATGGTTTTGCATCGTTTTCACGAGACGCATCTGATAATGTCATTATCATGCATGTAAAAATAGGTTAGCATGCAGTTCTGTCCAGGAACTTGTTTTAACTCCTTAAGCTTGTGCTAGTGATAGAAATAGTGATGCATGCTCATATTCATCTCATGCATCATGTGATTGTTGCATCTTGAGGTGCTGTTGTTCATTGGATGTTATTCTTATGTTGGGTAGCACCAGGATCGGAGAACGAATACTTGGAGTCAGGAGAGTACGTGCAGGATGATCAAGAACCATTCCAAGCTGAGGATATCACACGCAAGATGATATGACCTTGATTCCATCTCTAGACTTGTTATGCTAGATTACGTTTCCGTTGTCATATGTTAGCTGCCTACCACTGAACCCAAACACTGATCCCTTCCTAACAAACTTGAGTGGCTAAGTAGGCTTTTCTCAGCTACTAATGTTAGCGTTGCTAGATGCAGGTGCTTTGCCTCATGTGATAACATGAGCTTGATATCATTATCTTAAATTCTGTTATTTAATTAATGCACCTATATACTTGGTAAATGACGGAAGGCCTAGCCTTTTGCCGGGTGCTTTGTTCCGTTATTGCCGCCATAGTTACCGGCTACCTGTGTTTGATTCCATATTGATCTCTCCTAACACGTTCGGGGCTGTTATGGGGACCCCCTCGATAAATCACGTAGTGCTAAGGCTTGTCCAGCAGGACCCAACATTGGTATTAATTTGCTAATCACTTAATAATAATCTGTATAGGGAATGGCTTACCCGAGGAATTTAATCAACAACCCGGGCCAGTGCTCCTCATGAGTGTTGGTCCAACCCAGAGCAGCTTATTACGCTCCCCGGGGAAACTCAGTGTTTTGGCGTGGTAACCATCGCTCATTCGGCGTGTCCTGAGACTGAGATACGCGGCTCTTATCAGGGTCGTCGACACGTCGGGAGGTCCTGCAAGTCTTGTCTTACCTTAGCGATATATCTTGCGTATAGGAATCCTAGTGAAGCTTTGGTTCTCCCCAGAGTTGAGGTTTTCCTCTAAGGAATCCGACGAGATCACGAGATTCGTGATAGAGGATTACTTTGCGGCACGTGTACATTTGTGACGGACTAGTTGGAGCACCCCTGCAGGGTTTAATCTTTCGGAAAGCCGTGCCAGCGGTTATGTGGCAACTTGGAATATTTTGTTAACATCCGATAATAGATAACTTAAAAATAAGCTAATAAAATTGCCAACTGTGTGCGTAACCGTGACTGTCCCCTCGAAGATCTCTCTTTGATCGGGAACACGGTGGGGTTATGAATGACGTAGGTAGGTGTTCAGGATCACCTAGTGATCATGTATTCTCGATCGTTAGTATAGTCCACCTTCATAAATGTTCTACGTAAGTTAGCCACCATATCAAACTTAGGATGCTGCAACCTTAAACACTCTACCCTATCCAACCTAATAACTTGACTAGTTCTGGCACCAAGGTATTAGATTGCTGAGTCCCCGTGGCTCACGGATTCCTCCACAATACCAACAGGCTTAGGTACCCCAGAGACAGATGATCCCTACAGCACGCGGCTGGCGTGGCAGTACGGTGAGGAGACAGACCGCCTGTACGTGAACTATCCAGAAGATTAATGCATGGTCATGATCGTGGGCCAGCACGCAGGGTAGCATAGCCTTTTCTCTGTTTTGTAGTCCGTAGCGGAACTACTTTGGTTGTATGCGTGATGTACACTGATATATTTATGAGAAGGCAATTGAACCCCTGATTGTCTATCTTTATTATTATGTATGTGCTGTGTTACCTGTTTGTGAGACGCTTAGATGCGCTCCTTTCCAATTCGGGGTCTTGATCCCCGGATCGGAAAGGACCGCATCTTGGTCATTACAGCGGTGATTCTCTCCGCGGCGCTGACAAGGCCTTCGGTCCAGAACTCCACGCCACACGTGTAATCCCCGCGGGCGATGGAGGCGGCCTCGAGCTGATTTGTCGCGTCGAGGAGTTTCTAGGTCAAGACCTCTTCGCGAGCCTTGTTTTCTTCAAGGGCCTGCTCTAGGGGAGCCAGTTCATCATGCAGGGCGGCAAGGGAGGCATTGGCAGAGCGGAGTTGAGCACTCTTGTCGGAAACGGAAGCTTGGATCTCCGTCAAGTTGGAGAGAGTTCTCTCTCTCTCAACTATGAGGGTTGAGATGTCCTTGCCGAGGCCTTCAAGGTCAACTTCCAGCTTCTTCAACTTGCCAGCACGCTCCTCCCTGGCAGCCTCGGCGCCGGCAGCCTTGTGAGGAACCTCCTGCAACTTGTCGGCGTGCTATGAAGCTTGGGCGGCAAGGGCACCCTCGTGCTGATCCATCAACTCTTGGGTACGCACCGCCACGAGCCTCTCGACTTCCTCGTCCTTGGCACGTAGCTGGTCGCTGAGCGACTTCTCACGAACAGCGAGTTCCTCTTCATGGGACTCGAGGCCGATCCGAAGCGCGTTGAGGCGGGCGGCTTCGTCAGAAATGCGGCGTCGAGTCTCTTCTTCCTCCTTCCGGATGTCAGACGTCTTCAGAAGGAGCTCATCCCGCTCGGCCCTCAGCTTTCCGTGATCAATCTTCACCTCATGGTGAGCCTCGGTGAAGTGGATCCACATATCCTCAAAGCGCTTCTCGAAGGCCTCCTCTGCTGCCTCGACAATCGCCGCCTAGGAGTCTAATTTCTCCTTCCGGGCCCAATAGAGGGCCTGGAGCTGGCTGACGTTGTCCCTCATGGACTGGAAGAGCTGCTCTTCGCTGAGTTTCCCGCCGCTGGTCTCCAATCCACCTATGATCTCGAGCCCAGCACAGGAGGAGATTTCGGCGTCGAAGCTCTCCGCCTCCGCGGCTATCCTCGTGAGACCCACCCCTGGCGGTTTGATGTATCGACCCTCGCCGACGGGAATGTACTTACTGGCTAGCGGGGGGGGGCATACATGGGAGGTTGGTTGCCACCAACATCCTCGCCGACAAGAGGTGGATCCTCATCCAGTGCTGCCTCCTCAGCCCCGGCAGTAGAAGAATCGCCGCCACGTGCTCCAGGTACTTCGATGGACTCCTCTATATTCAGCGGTCCACTCTCCTGCAACCCGCTGTACCCTCTACTTGAACATGGTGCTTTATGCTTCATATTATTATCCAATGATGTGTTGCCATCCTATGATGTCTGAGTAGATTTTCGTTGTCCTATCGGTGATTGATGAATTGCTATGATTGGTTTAATTTGCTTGTGGTTATGTTGCTGTCCTTTGGTGCCCATCATATGAGCGCACGTGTGGATCACACCATAGGGTTAGTAGAATGTTCATAGGATTATGTATTGGAGGGACAGAAGCTTCAGCCTAGCATAGAAATTGATGCATATGGGATTGAAGGGGACCAAAATATCTTATTGCTATGGTTGCGTTTTACCTTAATGAACATTAGTAGTTGCGGATGCTTGCTAACAGTTCCAATCATAAGTGCATAGAATTCCAAGTAAGGGATGACATGCTAGCAGTGGCCTCTCCCACATAAAGCTTGCTATCGGTCTAGTAACATAGTCAATTGCTTAGGGACTATTCCGCAACTCCTACCACCACTTTTCCACACTCGTTAAACTAACGTAATTTTTTCTTTACCTAAACAACCCCTAGTTTTTATTTACGTGTTCTTTATTATCTTGCAAACCTATCCTATCACACCTACAAAGTACTTCTAGTTTCATACTTGTTCTAGGTAAAGCGAACGTAAAGTGTGTGTAGAGTTGTATCGGTGGTCGATAGAACTTGAGGGAATATTTGTCCTACCTTTAGCTCCTCGTTGGGTTCGACACTCTTACTTATCGAGAAAGGCTACAATTGATCCCCTATACTTGTGGGTAATCAAGACCTTTTTCTGGCGCCGTTGTCGGGGAGCAATAGCGTGGGGTGAATATTCTCGTGTGTGCTTGTTTGCTTATCACTAAGTATATTTATTTGTTGTTCTAAGTAGTTCTCTATCTTTAGTTATGGATATGGAACACGAAATACCAAAAAAATTAGGTGTACTTGCTACTCATGGAGATAGGGAACCTCCTAAAACCCTCGATGCTCGTTATGTGGAAAATATTATGCACTTCTTTAATAATCCTAAGAAAACCCCATTCAATTATATAATGGGAGACACGTTCGATCAACATGAATACTTTAGGTATTATCACTTGACTCAAAAAGGGAAACTATTATGGGATCAAATTGATATGTTGAAATGGTATGCTTGGGATCTATGCTTGAGATATGATATTACTTGTTGCTCTAGGATGAACGCTAAACACCTTCCCTTTTCTTGTAAATTTAATGATAATGAAACCTTGGCTCTTATGCTAATGGTATATATGATTACCATGATGTGGAACAACTAGAAGAGTTTGTTGATTTTATGGGTGCTTATGAAATTAAAGCTTTGTTTAAAAAGTGTGATGATAATGATGAAGTTGTTTACCGATCTGAAAATTTGGTTATGCTTCGTTATTGTTATACTAATTATGAATATAATGCCCATATATATTTATTTATGGAGAAATTATCCGCTGCCCAAGAAGAGACTAATATTTTGTAGGAAACTATGGAAGAAGAAAATGCTGAATCTGTGAGCTCATTAGATGAAAAAGATGACGAGGAGAGCAAAGAATAAAAGGAGGAAGAGCGGACTAGCTACCCTTGCCCACCTTCTAATGAGAGTAACTCTTCAACTCATACATTGTTTAATTTCCCTTCGTTCTTACCAAAGGATGAATGCTATGTTGATTGCTATGATCCCTTGGATTTTTTTGAAATATCCCTTTTTGATGAACTTGATGCTTGCTATGCTTGTGGCCATGAGGCCAATATGAATGATGCTTATGAAGATGAACTTGCTATAGTTCCTTATGTTAAACATGAAATTGTTTCTATCGCACCCACTTATGATAGTACTATTATCCTTTTGAACTCTCCCAACTACATTATATCGGAGAAGTTTGCTCTTATTAGGGATTACATAGATGGGTTGCCTTCTACTATTAGACATGATGATTTTGATGAATATAATATGCATGTGCTTGCTGCTCCTACTTGCAATTATTATGAGAGGGGAACTACATTTCCACCTCTCTATGTTTCCAATACGATAAAATTGCAAGAAACTGCTTATGCTATGTATTGGCCTGTACTTGATGTGCATGAATTGTTCTTTTATGACATCCCAATGCATAGGAAGAGAGTCAGACTTCGGCTCACTACTAAATTACAAATCATTGTTAATTAAAATTGGCTTTGATATACCTTGGGATCCGGGTGGATCCATTACTTGAGCACTTTATGCCTAGCTTAATGGCTTTAAAGAAAGCGCTGCCTGAGAGACAACTCGAAAGTTTTAGAGAGTCATTTATTTCTGTTCAGTGCTTTTATATAGTTTAAAAACAACAAAAATAGAGGGGGACTTAAAACTTTTTCAAAAAGAGAAGCGATTCAAAGGTGATGCATTGCGGAAGTGAGGTTCGACCTTGAACACTTGTGTTCATGCTCATGGAAACAATGTAGAATTTTTCATGGATGTTTCTCGCAAAAATAATTATGCACTTGTACAATTCCATTGTATTATAAAAATAATGTGCCAAGTAAAGCCTTTATGATTAGTTCGGGTGATAGTTGTTTGATCATGCTGAAAAAGATAGAAACTTTGCACTCACGAAATCATTTCTTATTTCTATACAGATAGCGCTATTGAGTTGATTATTTTTGCTGCTGATTGGTATACACATTGCCTTAATTATCATAATTTTTTTAGAATTTGTGGAGTATCAGAAGTATGGTATATGTTCAGATTACTACAGATTGTTCTGTTTTTGACAGATTCTGTTTTCTATGCATTGTTCTCTTATTTTGATGAATCTATGGGTAGTATCGGGGGGTATGAACCATGGTGAAGTTGGATTACAATAGATATAATGCTAATATGATTTTGGAATGAGTTCACAATAGTACTTAAAGTGGTGATTTACTTTATTATACTAACGGATCTCACGATGGTTTTGTTGAGTTTTGTGTGATTGAAGTTTTCAAGTTTTGGGTGAGACCACGATGGATGAAGGAATAAGGAGAGGCAAGAGCTTAAGCTTGGGGATGCCCGAGGCACCCCAAGGTAATATTCATGGAAGACTCAAGCTTCTAAGCTTGGGGATGCCCTGGAAGGCATCCCCTCTTTCGTCTACAATCTATCGGCAATTTTACTCGGAGCTATATTTTTATTCATCACATGATATGTGCAAATGCTTGGAGCGTATTTTGTGTTTATTTTTCCTTTTTCTTTTATGCACCATGCTGGTATGAGATAGTCCTTGGTTGACTTAGAGAATGCTCTTTGCACTTCACTTATATCTTTTGAGTATGGCTTTATAGAATGCTTCATGTGCTTCACTTATATCATTCGAAGTTTGGATTGCCTGTTTCCCTACACATAGAAAACCGCCATTTGTAGAATGCTCTTTTGCTTCACTTATATTTGTTAGAGTGGGGAATATATTTTGTAGAAATAATTGAACTCTCATGCTTCACTTATACCTATTTAGAGAGTTAACAGGAGTTGGTCATTCACATGTTTAGTCATAAAATCCTACATAAAACTTGTAGATCACTGAATATGATATGTTTGATTCCTTGCAATAGTTTTGCGACATGAAGATGTGATATTAGAGTCATGCTAGTGAGTAATTGTGTATTCGTAGAAATACTTGTGTTAAGGTTTGTGATTCCTGTAGCATGCACGTAGTGTGAACCGTTATGTGACGAGGTCGGAGCATGATTTATTTATTGATTGTCATCCTTTGTGTGGAGATCGGGATCGCGCGATGGTTAACTCCTACCAACCCTTCCCCTAGGAGCATGCGTGTAGTACCTTGTTTCGATGAATAATAGACTTTTGCAATAAGTATGTGAGTTCTTTATGACTAATGTTGAGTCCATGGATTATACGCACTCTCACCCTTCCACCATTGCTAGCCTCTCTAGTACCGCGCAACTTTCGCCGATGCATTACACCCACCATATACCCTTCCTCAAAACAGCCACCATACCTACCTATTATGGCATTTCCATAGCCAATCCGAGATATATTGCCATGCAACTTCCATCGTTCCGTTTATTATGACACGCACCATCATTGTCATATTGCTTTGCATGATTGTAAGATAGCTAGCATGATGTTTTCAAGGATTGTCCCTTTTTTGATGTCATTGCTACGCTAGATCATTGCTCATCCCGGTACACCGTCGGAGGCATTCATATAGAGTCATATTTTGTTCTAAATATCGAGTTGTAAGTAAATAAAAGTGTGATGATCATCATTATTAGAGCATTGTCCCGTGTGAGGAAGTAATAAAAGAGGCCAATGAAGCCCAAAAAAAAGAGGCCAATGAAGCCCACAAAAAAAAGGAAAAATAGTAATAATAAAAAATGAGAGAAAAGAGAGAAGGGACAATGCTACTATCCTTTACCACTCTTGTGCGTGAAAGTAGTACCATGATCTTCATGATAGAGAGTCTCCTATGTTGTCACTTTCATATAGTAGTGGGAAATTTTCATTATAGAACTCGACTTGTATATTCCAATGATGAGCTTCCTCAAATTGCCCTAGGTCTTCGTGAGCAAGCGAGTTGGATGCACACCCACTAGTTTCTTTTTGGACTTTCATACACTTATAGCTCTTGCGAATCTGTTGCCTGGCAATCCCTACTGACTCACATTGATATCTATTGATGGGAATCTCCATAGCCCGTTGATACGCCTAGTTGATGTGAGACTATCTCCTCCTTTTTGTTTTCTCCACAACCACCATATTCTATTCCACCTATAGTGCTATGTCCATGGCTAACGCTCATGTATTGCGTGAAAGTTGAAAAAGTTTGAGAACACTAAAGTATGAAACAATTGCTTGGCTAAAACCGGGGTTGTGCAAGATTTAAATACGTTATGTGGGGAAGATGGAGCATAGCCAGACTATATGATTTTGTAGGGATAACTTTCTTTGGCCATGATATTTTGAGAAGACATGATTGCTTTGTTAGTATGCTTGAAATATTATTGTCTTTATGTCAAATGATAGACTATTGCTTTGAATCACTCGTGTTTTTGTATTCATGCCATGATTAGACTATATGATCAAGATTATGCTAGGTAGCATTCCACATCACAAATTATCTTCTTTATCATTTACCTACCCGAGGACGAGCAGGAATTAAGCTTGGGGATGCTGATACGTCTCCGTCGTATCTATAATTTTTGATTATTTCATGCCAATATTCTACAACTTTCATATACTTTTGGCAACTTTTTATACTATTTTTGGCACTAACATATTGATCCAGTGCGTGTTTGTTGCATTTTTTTTGTTTCGCAGTATATCCATAGCAAACGAAATCCAAACGCAATAAAAAAAACTATGGGGAATTTGTTTTGGAATATTTATGATTTTTGTGAAGAAG
>NC_058521.1:298725598-298733098 GCF_904849725.1 Hordeum vulgare subsp. vulgare | reverse complement strand
AAGACCGGATGATCAAAACATGGTCTTTGAACGGGTCCCTCTGAATCCCTGTCGGTGCCCATCCATTCCTACCGTTCTTCTACATCTGCTAGCACCGCCTGTCCAGAGTCGCCGCATTGTCCAACCAAGCCAGAGCCCATAATGGCTTGTGGCTGTGCAGGTAAGCCTTGGGTCTTGAAAATATCCGTCCGTCTCTTTTAGCCTGGGTGAAGCTTTCCGCAGGATGTCATGGCCATCCCCAGCATCCCGGGTCATCCACTGGGTTCTCCAGGGAGTCGATCAACCGTCCTTCACCCAATGGTGCATTTCGTCCGAGGTCTTGGAAATCTTGTCTTAACCGGTCTTGATTATTTAATCAACCTCGCATCACTCGTGTTATGCACTCAACCGAAATCCCGTCTACTCAAGCATAGCAATATGAAATTTGTCGTCCCGGGGCCAAGTATCGGGGTTGTTGTGTGCCTACCACATGATACTACAATCTATACTAAAATTTCCAAGTACCTAAGCAGCATAAAAATTTGGGCATAGGATGGTAGAACTACGATGCATAAAACATAGGTGATAGTATGATCAAAGTGACTTGCCTGGTGATGTTGACGAAGAAGAATTTCTCGACAAAATAACTTGATAGACTACTCAGCACTCTCCGATGAAATATATATAGCAAACATATCATTCACATAAGCACTCATACTAGCAATCATTCTATCAATCAAAACAAAAGAAAGAAAGCGAATAGGAATCCGAAAGAAACTTCAATTAAGACGAGGGACTCTTCTACTACATCAAACACTAAATGGTTTTGGTTCAACAGAAAATAATAACAAGGAACTAAGATATAAATTTAACTAAGATAAAATAAAGTATTTTTCACAAAACCTTTTGAAAGTATTCCCAAACGGGATTTGAAACAGTGGTGAAACCAATTGCAAGTTACTAAGGAACTAGAATTGATGTCATGAAAACAAATAAAATAAAAACTTGTTGCAAAACTACTGTTAACTAACATAAACAAAACAATAATGTTACTGAAATAATAAAGAGAATATTTTAAAACAAAAGTAGAAAAGGAATTAGCCGAAATCCTAAAAGAGGTGAAACAGAAATTGTTTCACAAGAAACAGTAAGCTACATTACTCAAAAAATCCTGAAATTTTTACCACTTATAAATAAGATCACTAGTGATCAGTACCAAAAGGAATCAAATTAAAAGCTATTTTTAAACTCCTGGAATAAGCAAAACAAGGTTTAAACTAAATCTGATCCAATTCAAATTTGCAAATTTCAAACATAGACAAGTTATATGTTTTTAAAAACTACAGGAAATTTGTGAGCTACTGGAAAACAAACAACATCATTGGACTTCGGGATCAAAAGTTATGGCCAAAACAAAACATGAACTTTGCTGTTTTGGGAACTAGACAGAAAAAGAGAATAATTGCTACAGACACGTGGCGCTCACTTATTGGCTGATGGGTGTGCGTGGTATAGGCTAAACAGCGAATGGACGAAGTATAAGAAAAAGTTCTCTGGCTAAAAGTTAAGTGAATAAAAAGTAGTGCGGTTTTTGTTTAAAAACCAAAACAAGTAAAAGAAAAAAAAGGAGGGAGCCTTACCGTGGCTGGGAAGCTCCCGTACTGGCAATGGCCGATGGTGGCTGGGTCGTGGCGGAGGTCCGGTGGGGTGAGGGGTCGCCGGCGAGGGGTGGGGTGGCAGGGGGGCGGTGGGGCTCCAGGGAGGGGAGGGAGGCGAGGTGGAGGGAGGGCTGCAGGGGGGCGAGGTGGAGGAGCTGCAAGCGAGCTTCTGGTCGGGGGGGTGCAGCGAGGTGGAGGGGCGACGGGGTGGGGTGGCGACGGTGGGAGGTGGTGGAGGAGGGGCCGAAGGGTGGAGGGGTGGGCTCGGCAGGGAGGGAAGGGTGCAGCAAGGTGGAGGGGGTGCAGGGGCGAAGTGGAGGAGTTCCTGGCGAGCTTCTGGTGGTCGACTCCGGTGGGGTGGCGCACGAGCTAGAGGCGAGGAGAGGCGGGGTTTTCAACGGGAATGGAACGAGGAGGCCTTGGGGGTTCTTATAGAGGCGACGGGGGGCGCTGGGAGGGAAGGTGCTTCGCGAATCCCGGAGGTGGAGATCCTCTGTCCATGGAAGGAAAACTTGCTGTGACGTGAGAGAGACACAGGAAGAAGATGATTCTGTGTTGGGCAAGTTTGGAAAGTGTCTTAATGGGCCAACAGGTCTTTCCAAAATAAAGGGATTCCTTTCCTATTTTTAAAACTAGGAAACTAAAACGATAAAAAGGAAATCAAATCAATTCGGAATAAAGAGTTTCTATATACTAAAATTATCAGAAAAATAAAATATAGATGATGGGCATTTTTCCACGGCAAAAACGAAAACTTTAGAATAAATTATTTTCACAAAATTGCCTAAAAGGTTTATTTTCTTTTGCAAATAATTTTCAAATGACCCTCTAAGTTTGAGGGTTCAAATAACTTTCAAAATTCCCGTGGGTTTGAGGGTCATGTTCCTCCTCTCTAGAATGTATTTCCCGGCATTTCTTGCATGAAGAAAACGAATAGAAATGCAAAAGAATTCAAATGCAATTATCTCCGTTCAAATTATTTATAGTTGAAGAAGTCATGTCATCTTCTCTCTTTGCTTTTAAAAGATTGAATTTGAATTCACCGGAGAAGGGGAAAGTCATTTTATTCCCTCTCATTCAAAATTTTTTGAAAAGTTTCAAATTTCACACAAGTTTCAATCACTCAAGCAAACAAACCAACAATCAATAATAATTATATTAACATTCCAAAATTTATAATTTTGGGATGTTACAAACTACCACACTTAAAATGAATCTCGTCCTCGATATTCGAAGAGGCTAGAAAGAACGGATAGGGTTTGGGGGTCTTCTAACAAATCCAATCTCCGGCAAGGTGGGATGCTACCACACTTAAAATGAGAGATACTGGTCCCTCAAAATGCTTTATTGATTCTTTTGGGGTTTTGGCAACTGACATCGCACATTCTTCATATTAAATCCTTTGGTGATGCTCTCCCGTTGATATAAGCTTCTTCCATCACTGGGTCTTCTTAACTGACAGTCTTGTGGTCAATTCTAAATAACATATCGATGGTTCTCATGGTGGTCTACCATTTGTGGTTATCCTGCAGAGAGAGGGGTCTTGGTTTCATTCTCACCATAAAATTTCCTACGTGTGACAACAGGTGCCATGTACATGGGGCGTTCATCATACCATTCTAAGGCTTAAACAAAAGCTTCAAAGAACGTCGTCTCTCTATATGGGTAAGTCTCTCAGATTTACCATTCCGAATAGCAAGATAAATGATAATAGTAAGTCGTCATGGTGATCAATCCATTCCGCACCCAAATCATTTCTCTGTACAAGGTTTAGCGAATCTCGCATTCTAACACTTGGGCATCCTCACAATCATTGCACAATATCTCTTGTCCACGAACGAAGTTCGGATAATCCATTGGTTCTCCAAGCTCAACAAAACATCTATCGTATCTTCACAACTCTCGGGTTTTCGTATGCTCCTAAGAAAACGTTTGGTGATCCATCATAGCTTCTTCCATAAATCATATTCATTTCATAATTCAATCCTTTATTACATCCTTAATTTATCCTCAAAAACTCCAATTCAAAAGAACTCTATTACAAATGCTGCCATCCACATTGTTCGGTATGGTTGAGCATTTTTGCCAACTTTATTCATCTGCCTCTCTTGGAGGTACTTTAGTTCCACTCGAATTTTCCGAGGTGCTCCTTGAAATCATCCATCTTTTGCTTCATCATGGTGGTCATGAGCTTCATCTCCATCATCTCCGCACGTACCTCACTCAGGTATTCCTGGGTATGACGGAGTCTTGCTCCAAGGATTTCTCCGATCTGACGTATGGCTTCCATGGCGGCTTCACGAACAGCATCAAAGAAGGTTGCTCGTGGTACACGTGAAATGAAAAAGTATTGCCCCATAGTCTTTGGACAAACTCCTTTCACATGGTGGAGGTGTACTTCCACGTACCAAAGTTCCACTCCATTCTCCATGAATGGGTAGCCTTTGTAGACTGCATCTCCTTCAAGATGAATGTGCTTCATCATGTCCTTCAGGATTTTCGGGTAATCGTGATCACTGGCAGGGTCATGATCATTTCTGGGACCTTGAGGAATGACTCGTAGAGAGTTGTCATCTACAGGTGTCAGTAAATAGGTACTCAGAGGAATGTATGTGTCTCCTTGGTAATCATGGTACACTCCTACTCAATGGATCCTGTGGGTTTACCGATTACTACCACACTTAAATGAATTATACTCATGCCTGCATAGACCATATTTTCTCATATCCTCATAATTGTTCAGAGAGCTTTGTTCGAAGAGAAACAACGCATACAGTTGCAACATAGACAATCATGAGACAATAAATTCCATTTATTCATGATGTTATTACAATCTCAAGGACTTCTGTTACAAAAATTTCACTCCATGATCTTATGAAAAACAAGAGTGCTTCGGATTACACTTATTGCCATGGTCAAAACTTAACTACTCCATTCTAGCTTTCTTCCTTTGCAGACAATCGCTGGCAAAATGTCCTGCTTCCTTGCAACAAAAGCAAATGATTTCTGACAAGTCTCGAGGCATCTTAGTGTTTGCCTTTGCTCCTTGGGTTCCCGGCTTCCTTCCTGAGCACATGTATTTGTGGTGGCCAAATTTCATACACTTGTAACATCTGACATGACTCAGGTCTATGCCTGCAGAGATTTGGTTCTTCCGAGGGTACTTGTTCTTCTTTCCGGACTCCTTTATTTTGGCCAGTTCTTCTATTTCAAGTGGATCAAACTCCACTTCTTCCGTCGGAAGTTTCCCAGATACTCTTGGCTTCTCTTCGTGCAATCCTGTGAATAATGTCCTTCTTCTCCACATGAGTAGTATGCATTGGAGAAAAATCTGGTCAGACCTTGTCCATCAGGGTCTTCAATATATTCGTTCGTCATAGGTTCTTCTAGAATCTTCTTCTTGAGGGTTTCCTTCACTGCATCTTTCTGCTGTTTGACAACTTGTTGTACCTTGGGGTAAATGTGACACTGAGCTAGGTAGTGGGTGGTTCTTTCACACACGAAACAAGTCACCTGACTACTTGGGCACTCCTTAGCTGGGTGATCTTCTTCACAATGAGTGCATCCATCCTTGTGTTCCTCGTCGGTGTGTCCGGTTTCTCCATAGATCTTGCATGCACAAGTCTTCTTCTTTGGATTATCATAGCACTTCTGAATAAGACGAGATCTTAACAGAGTCTTCTTGAATTCGTCCCAAGTTTCTGCTCTACTAAAACCTTGTATGGCATGGTGCATTTTCCACCGGATAACAACACTTTGGGTAATGTACTGAAGAGCGTGTTCCACTTCATATTTCCTTGAGATCAGGTTGCTCCCGAAGTGGTTCCCCATGTTCTGAATCCATATCTCAGCTTCCAGCTGGGTCATTGGTCCAGAGACTACAAGTCCAGCTTCATACTCCATCTGATAGGGTTGGGGTTTTGGGGATGAGACGGGTAAGAGAGAGGAAGGTACACACAATACAAACAATATTTTTGAGAATAGATTTTAGTTGTGGCCGTCGGAAAACACACACCAATGACGGCTCACAATTCATCGTATCTAACGTGGGTATATAAAAGGGGTTTGGACTTCTAATGGTCATATAATTATTCGAACACTTCAGGGTGTTCGAGTTCTTCGGGTCTTGAGAGTCTACTGTTGGTGTAGCTTCAACTGCATGATGAAATCCTCTTTACTTTGATGTAGAACTCCGTTGATTCTTCATGAGGTCAAAGGGGTAAGGGGATTGTATAACTATTTGAGGTGAGAGAGAACATTTGATGAAATCAGAAGAGATGAGAAGTGAAAGGTGTTTTCGAAAAAAAGATTTTTGAGAGATCCTATCCTAAGAAATTTTCCAGTTTCTAGGGTCACGTCCTATAGTCAACATGTGCTCTGATACCATTTCTGTAGCGACCCGACTCAAGACAAGTCAAGCCTCTGTGTTTCTGTGCCATCCCTGGATCAGTATGCTGGCACACACAGTACATCAATGTATATATCAAAGTGCAATCACATGTAAATAGCGTAAAACTGATATATACCTTAAATATCTCAGCGGAAGCAGTCAAGGGAGTGGAGTCCCAATAAACACCAACGGCAAGTTGAGTGTAGACCGTAACCCTGAATCGTACTCTTACTCGTCGAAGAAAAATATGTGCAACATAAGGCGTTGCAGCCATGTAGGTCAGCATATTGAATATGCCGGCAAGTCAGATAAGAGAGGGGTGAAAAGTAATCATCTATACTATATGCATATATGGTAGGTGGGGCTATAAGTTTTTAGCGAAAAGCAAGTTTTCTCCTAGATCAAGAGGGGACTAAAAGCAAAATGTTACTACTTTGCTGGTTGTTAATGAGATGGTTCCGCCAACCAGTTCTCGTACCCGAGTTGTCAATAATTACCCTCATCAAATATATTTAATGGTATTGAGAAATCCAGATAACTTCAGTTCCTTTGGCTCAAGTTGTCCATGACCGTGGACACGGCTAATCGATTAGGTTTGAGTACTCTGCAGAGTTTTGCACACGTTCCCCACAAGATTTGATCGCCTCCGTGTATGTCCTCGCACTTCAGGGTGTTTGAAGACCGGATGATCAAAACATGGTCTTTCAACGGGTCCCTCTGAATCCCTGTCGGTGCCCATCCATTCCTACCGTTCTTCTACATCTGCTAGCACCGCCTGTCCAGAGTCGCCGCGTTGTCCAACCAAGCCAGAGCCCATAATGGCTTGTGGCTGTGCAGGTAAGCCTTGGGTCTTGAAAATATCCGTCCGTCTCTTTAAGCCTCGGTGAAGCTTTCCGCAGGATGTCATGGCCGTCCCCAGCATCCCGGGTCATCCACTGGGTTCTCCAGGGAGCCGATCAACCGTCCTTCACCCAGTGTTGCATTTCGTCCGAGGTCTTGGAAATCTTGTCTTAACCGGTCTTGATTATTTAATCAACCTCGCATCACTCGTGTTATGCACTCAACCGAAATCCCGTCTACTCAAGCATAGCAATATGAAATTTGTCGTCCCGGGGCCAAGTATCGGGGTTGTTGTGTGCCTACCACATGATACTACAATCTATACTAAAATTTCCAAGTACCTAAGCAGCATGCAAATTTGGGCATAGGATGGTATAACTACGATGCATAAAACATAGGTGATAGTATGATCAAAGTGACTTGCCTGGTGATGTTGACAAAGAAGAATTTCTTGGGAATATAACTTGATAGACTACTCATCACTCTCCGATGAAATCTATATAACAAACATATCATTCACATAAGCACTCATACTAGCAATTATTCTAACAATCAAAACAAAAGAAAGAAAGCGAATAGGAATCCGAAAGTGACTTCAAATAAGACTAGGGAGTCTTCTACTACATCAAATAC